>NW_017690106.1:2572-5763 GCF_001879085.1 Nicotiana attenuata
AAGTCAGGGTAAGTCAAAAGAGATGGATTGGTTAGCCAATATCTGTTGGCATATTGGTGGTAGAGATCAATTCCTTCCGCATGATCAGGTTACGCGTGTGATTTGCGGCGGTTCAAGTGAGGCCTGTCGTCCGCCGTAAACGATGTTATTCGAGAGTAATCCATTATTATGGGTCTGTTATGTGTAGGCGGATCCCGAAAGGGTTATGATGGGTTAGACCACTACTTAGAGATTTGCATATTCTACGGTTATGAGAATTCACCTGTGTGTTGCTATGGTTCTCCTGAAGTGAGTTAAGTGGGAAGTTTTATATGATGAAGTGTTAATCTAATAATGGTTCCGAAGTTGTGATGAAGAGCGTGTCCTATCGTATGTGGGCATGTTGGGTGCAATGAGTGGTATGGAATTTGAAGTGAAGATAGAGGTAACAGCTCGGTATGGACAAGGATGTCACGAGCTCGGATGAGCAGGGAAGTAGTTTCGACGTTTAAGGTAAGTCGGTATTGTCTTCAGCATCACCTGAGAATGGTGTTTTGTGAAAAGGCTTTGCATCCTGTTTGATAATTCCTGATCGCTTTTCAGCGTTAGTGCGGCCGATGGTTTGGAGGTACGACCCAGTTATCTGTAATGGTAGGTTGTGGGAGGGTGTCCCACAGGAAGATTGTGTAAGGATGGCAGTTAGTCACTTGATTGATTGAAGACTTGAACCAAGTATGAAGGTTGTGATAATATCATTGAATTGAGAATATATGCCCGGAGGGCACTCAGTCTATTGAGTTGTGGACTACGGATGATTCCTCCGACTGTGATGGATGTTCCTATGTGTTACGAGCGGAAGATGAGTTGTTAGGGACCTTTGAAAGGTAATTAACCTAGTTCAGTGAGATCAGAATCGGCTTGAGGTCGATGGATGGATTCAAATGTGAATATGGGCTCTATGTCAGGCCAAATGGATTCATTTCAGTGATGCGCTCCTTATGGAGGAGTCAGAGTGTTATTTCGTTGTCAGATGTTTTATGCAGTGATACACTGCGCCGTGTAAGTTGTGAGACGGTTTTAGAAAATGCTTATGCGTTGAGGATCCACGTAGAAATGATGTTTATGAGTAAATGGCTCTCGATGTTCAGATTGTATATCGCTCCTCAGTTGAGCTTGAGTTTGGTAGCGTATAGCGCCATATGTCCCCTCAGGGACGGTATCACGCACTTAGCGTGCTTGTGACCGAAATTCGGTATTTTATATTAATGAGCAATTTAGCTCGATGTACACCTCCTTAGGTGAGTGTGTTATTTGGATCGGGTTGCGCGTCGCAACAATGTGTCATTGAGCATAGTTTCCTATATGCTATTTTTGTATGCCTTACTTCCTATTTTCTAAGGAGAGCATGTATTAGTGCGTGAGCTAGGCAGTTCCTTCCAAAGTTCGTCTTCCTTTTTGTACCGCGATTTAATCGGAAGCCTATCAGCACCTTGTGGCATCATACGAGACTTTTGATTATGTACGGGGTGGCTTATTTCCCGAGCAGTTCGTACTGGGTGAGACGAGATTATTGAATTCGAGCTCAGTGCAATTTGAGCGTATGAAGTAAATTAAGGGACTAAGACCATTATTTGGCTCAGAATGAGGTGATAGTTCTTGCCAGAAGTATAGACCCAATGAATGGTTGGTTCGGCAGTGTTATGAATTTATACAGATCTCATCCGTCGTGTCGGTATTGTAAGAATTTGAACAAGACCTATGTATGTCATGCAGAGCATGGGATGTGTAATGATTTTCTTTGGCTCCAGACATCAATTGAGCATGGTTGTCGATTTCAAGCATAATGACTAGAGGTGTTTCAGGTGGAAGTAGTATTTGGTTAGGATCGCGCGTTGCAGCAAAGCCGTGTGGAAACATGACCTTGTGGGTCAAATTTGTGTGTTCTATTTCTATGATGTGAGACAGCGTCTCAGCCTTGTGTTGTGGCATTACTGATGAGCTTGAGGTACAGCTCTTTCGTTTGAGTCATTTTTCATGATTTGAGTATGTTCAGATCGTTTCTTATTGGTACGCGTATTATGCGAGTTGTGGCTTAGGCCTGTATTGAGGTGTCATATCACCAGAGTGGTGTGTTGGATTTGAGGTGATCGTTGGGGTCACTGCTGAATACGAACAGATTTGATTTCAGCATGTTTGATGGGTAAATATTGAGGTTCGGTTCAAAAATTTGTTAGGGAAATTGCCAGAGGAGCAATGGCCTCATGAATGGTTGATCTGAGCAATGATTATGGTTTATTGCGTGTTTCAATTACCGTGGGCGGTATATGAAAGTGTTGGAATGAGACCTTGGCTAATAAGAGATTTCTAACGGTATTTGGTTGTTGTGGGCAGCTGCTGTGAATCGAAGTTATCGCTACATGTGTTGGGGTTATGTAGTATATCATATGATTGCACCTGAGGTTGCAAGAAGGGGTTATTACAGCTGGTTCGGGCTTATTCTGAGTAGAGATGTGAGGTTCTGATCTTGTGTATGATTTCGGAAAGTGCAATGTGGTTCTATGGTTTATGGACTAGATGGATTGTGTAATTTCAGCTATGTTGTGTTATCGGACCTATGCGAGATAGGGTGACGTGGGATCACCCCCGGTTATATGCACGGTAAGGTTATTCAGCTATTGGTTGGCTTCTGGAACAACTCTGGGTACGCTCGAGGACGAGCGTCTGTTTAAGTTGGAGAGGATGTGACGACCCGACCCGTCGTCACGTGTGTTACAGCCCGTTTCCCCCATTTTCTCATTCTTTATGCTTCATTATAAGTATTTGATGTGTTAGAGTTGATTTGGATTGGTTCTAGAAGGAAATGAGACAATAAGTCTCTTTATGAGAAGGTTAGTTTGGAAAAGTCAACCGAATGTTGACTTATGAGTTAGCAGACTCGGAATGGATTTCCGATGATTCTACTAGTTTCGGGGGATGATTTGTGACTTAGGAGCGCAATTGGAATTGAATTTGGAGGTCCGGTGTAGAATTAGGCTTGAATTGGCTAAGGTTGGATTTTGGCGAATTCCGGATGGTAGGTGAGATTTTGATCCGAGGGTCGGAATGGAATTCCGAGAGTTGCAGTAGCTCCGTTAGGTGATTTTGGATATGCGTGCAAAGATTCAGATCATTCGGAGGTGTTTAGGTCGGGTTTTAGATCAAATGCATGTTTC
>NW_017690107.1:0-1732 GCF_001879085.1 Nicotiana attenuata
GTTTGGATTTCGTGATATGGGTTGTATTATGCCAAGTGGCACTTATACACAGTTTTCTTTTGACAGTAAAATTTTCAGTTGTTTGCTTCCGCAATTTAGTTTGTTTTTCCGCAAGTTATATAAATTACCCATTGTTAGGCTTACCTAGTTGTAGGGACTAGGTGCCATCACGACATGTTCACGGAGGGCGAACTAGGGTCGTGACAAGTTGGTATCCGAGCTCTAGGTTCATAGGAGTCACGAAACACAGGCCGGTTTATTAGAGTCTCGCTGATCGGTACGGAGACGTTTTTACTTCTCTACGAGAGGCTATGTAACCGTTAAGAAAATTTCACTTTATTTCATTTCTTATCGTGCATCATTTATTCAGTTTGGAGCCTATATCATATGTCCTTTTTGTATCCACTCGTGTATTGAAATTGCGCACTCGGTATCAATTTTGCGCCGACGGTTCGTGATGCTACAGAAGGATTACAAAGGAGCCAAGAATTTGCTCAACCATTGTTGTTGCGTGTCATCCATATCGATAATGTAGAAGTATTGAGGGATCATGCGATTGTGCACAAGGGGGTGCAATAGGTTCTGACATCTGGTTAATAAGTACGGTCTTAAGAAGGTTTACTTAATTGCCTAATCGTCGCAGTGATGGTAGAGTCACGAGGTGGATGTAGATCTGAAGATAGTTGGTGGTAATAGAGACTATGTGGTTCGTATGAGATGCTTATTTAGCGAAGGGTACAACTAGCAACCGAGATGCTGGAGGAAGTAAGTTTAACTGTCCTAAGAAGGACATGTGCCAAACAAATGGCTTGAGGTGTCTTATGATGGTGACATACGAGCAATAAAGGTTAGTATTGTGGAGTATCAGGATGTATCTTATGGCCTTGCACCAAGTGAAGGATTCCACTATCAACGATCAAATTGTGGGTCATGTGTCATATCAGATTTGGCATGAGATGTATTTATGTGGTATTCAAAAGTTCTCTGAAACTTGTATATGAGTAAGAGCCGAGATTTGTATGGGATGATGTTGTGACTTTCGATACTCCTATGTCCATAATAATTCTACATTTCATTATCAGCAGGGAAATGAAAACAATTTCAGAATACTCGTAGTACTCCAGTTAATCAGGGCACTCTCATGGGACAATTATCTTTTAATGCACTACTAGCATGGGATTCCTTAAATGGTTATTCTAGTTATCCGGCACAGACTCAGTATGAGCAGCCGAACTGCAGATGGGTTGTTATGAGTGTGGTGATACTAGGAACATCATGAGAAATTATCCCAGACTTGGGAGAAATCTATTTCATCAGAACACACAGTCAACACACTCCATTATAGTTACTAATCTACATACGCTACAAGTTAGAGATGGAGAACGAATGGGTAGATGGCGCCTAAGAGGTGGATGCCCGACCCATTGATATAATTGCTATAGTGTGGCCGAGACTACTACACCAGATGGTGTCATTACAACTATAATTTTGATTGTTATAAAAAGGATATTATTCCTTAATTTGATTTGATTTTGAAAAATTGAGGCGAGTCCTCTTAATATGCTCCACTCATGAGTGAGCTTCGTAATCCTGAGATCTACTTATGTGAATACTCACGTTGGGCTATTATATGGAGATAGCTATCCCTATCATTATGCGTTGGTCACTAAGAATATCTATGAGGCTAAAAGTGACTTTCTATTACTTACTACAATGGGTTTTGATGTGATTT
>NW_017690107.1:5163-5763 GCF_001879085.1 Nicotiana attenuata
CTCCGGGACCTCCACCCAGGCGCACTATCCTCGCGGCGGAGAGATCTAGCAGAGACTTTGAGGTATATCTGCCACGTCCGCAGACCAGAAGTCTCTATCTTATTCCAGCTTTAGTATATGACTTCCTTTCTTTTGGTTGTGTAGACATTCTGGAGTTAGAGCAGTGTATTTCATTTCTAATAGCCTGTGTTTCCTGTGAGTTTCCGGGTTTTGGGAGTTTGTTTGGATTTCGTGATATGGGTTGTATTATGCCAAGTGGCACTTATACACAGTTTTCTTTTGACAGTAAAATTTTCAGTTGTTTGCTTCCGCAATTTAGTTTGTTTTTCCGCAAGTTATATAAATTACCCATTGTTAGGCTTACCTAGTTGTAGGGACTAGGTGCCATCACGACATGTTCACGGAGGGCGAACTAGGGTCGTGACAAGTTGGTATCCGAGCTCTAGGTTCATAGGAGTCACGAAACACAGGCCGGTTTATTAGAGTCTCGCTGATCGGTACGGAGACGTTTTTACTTCTCTACGAGAGGCTATGTAACCGTTAAGAAAATTTCACTTTATTTCATTTCTTATCGTGCATCATTTATTCAGTTTGGAGCCT
>NW_017690108.1:0-315 GCF_001879085.1 Nicotiana attenuata
GCCGAACTGGGCAGTCTACTGTGGTGGGGGAGCTGCATCTACCTGTCTATCAGGACCTGCAGCACGACATGCAGCGTCCACAAATAAAAAGGATGTCAATACGAATAAAGTATTGAGTATGTAAGGCAGGAAAGCATAAGTAAGAATAGTAATGTAAACAAGGATAGAGAATATACAACCTATAACATCTATGTACCTGTGAGGACTACTGACATGAAATGCATGATATATATATATATAAAATGCATGATACATATCTCTCTCTCTCTCATATATATATATATATATATATATATATATATATATATATATATA
>NW_017690108.1:5008-5763 GCF_001879085.1 Nicotiana attenuata
AATATAATTCCTACTTTCTAATTAAGTAGAACAAGAGCGAATTTACACATAAAATGATACAAATCTGAAGTGAGAAGCCAAATTTACTTAAGTTTCATTCTTACCTTTCAATACCAAAACCTAAGATTAGTACTGACCCAACCCCAAGATTACAATGCGCACCAAAAACTGAAGAAGCTTTACATATTTGTCCTAAACAACCAACAATGACAGATAATGGCATGAACATATATAATATGGGCCGACAAGGCTGTCATGAAGCTATATATAAGGTACGAGCTGACAAGCTGCCATGAGAGACTATACAACAAAAATCAGTCGACAAGGCAATCCAAACTATACATGAGTCGACACCTGTCTATGAGCCTCTAAAGGAACATAAGTGCTGCAACATTGCCGGAACAAGGCCCCGACATACCCATAATGTCTATAACAAAAATGCATACCAAGACCGCGGCAAGCCCGGAGAAAGGATCTCACCAATAATCGCCGAACTGGGCAGTCTACTGTGGTGGGGGAGCTGCGTCTACCTGTCTATCAGGACCTGCAGCACGACATGCAGCGTCCACAAATAAAAAGGACATCAGTACGAATAAAGTATTGAGTATGTAAGGCAGGAAAGCATAAGTAAGAACAGTAATGTAAACAGGGATAGAAAATTACAACCTGTAACATCTGGGTACCTCTGAGGACTACTGACATATATATATATATATATATATATATATATATATGTATATATATATATATATATA
>NW_017690109.1:0-739 GCF_001879085.1 Nicotiana attenuata
ATTTGTAGTTCAAAAGTTAAGGACATTTGGTCCTTAACTTCAAGTTTCATGTGCAAAAGTTAAGGACAATCAGTCCTTAACTTTGAGTTCCAACTTCAAAATTTAATGTCGTTTCTTTCTTATATTTCAGGAACACAGTTAACTAAAAATTCATAAACACAGTAAGCTTATGAATTTCTACGACTATTTTTATGAAATATACCTACATAATCAAATATATTGAATCAACCACAAACACATTTCACATTTCAACCCTAAAAATTTCTGAATAACACAATCACACTACATCTCCGACACTGAATCAACATATAATGATCATTTTTGCAATTTCAAAATATACTTCACACGGCATTGAACCCGATTACACATTTAGAAATACAAAAATGCATAACAAAAAAAAAACACATTACCAGTTGCGAACAATTCACAGAAGATGGCGGAGAAGATGAAGGAGCAGGAAGATTAACCGAAGATCCTTTGCATGCGAGAGGATGATGAAGAAGCAGAGAATACGCAACTTGCCCTGAAACCCCTCTCAAATTCTTTCCCTCGACTGAAGGTAAAAAAAGGGTTTTTGGGCATTTTGGCATTATAAGCGCATTGAAGAAAGGGTAAATGTGTCTTTTCCCTATTAGTAGTAGCTATTTTTGCTGAGCGTTGTAATTAGTGGATAAAAATTAAAGACACCTTACTAGTGGCTACTACATGCCATTTTGTCCTATGATTACTAGTGGTCTGG
>NW_017690109.1:4996-5762 GCF_001879085.1 Nicotiana attenuata
ATTATCTGATCGGACACATTCCTATTCTTCCGCTTGCCCATCAAAACAGATTCAACAAAATAGATTGTTGCCAACTTCAAAGCATCATCATCGCTGCCAACAAATGATGAAGCTGTACCATGTGGGTGACTAGAAATAAAACTAAACAAATCACCCAACTCAATTCTATCCTTTCCAGGGAAATAGACTCTTAAAAGCCTATTCTCTTTCTCATGTAAACCTTTGATGTCGAGCGACGAATAAGACTTCAAACCAGTAATTATGTGAAATGCGTCACGGGTAAACTTAATTTCACGATCAAATACCTTGAATGCCATTGAATCAGGTTCATTATTTACAATTTCTGAAAGCAATATACAGTGAATAAGTTTACCAGAGAACTTTACACTTTGTAATCGGAAGAAGTTGCCAAAAATACCATCCCTCAATTTCTTCCACTGGCTATTCGACAAAAAACCTTTAATTGTTTCCTTATATTGTAAATCTCCTTTCCAATACACCATAAAATTACGCCAATCATCAAACTCGAACACACGATCTCCTTCCATTATCACACTACAAAAGAAGAAAAAAGAAAACAAAGATTAGGACTTACAGTTAGTTGCAGGGACTTGGTCCTTAACTTCAAGTGTCACATACAAAAGTTAAGGACAAGCAGTCCTTAACTTAAAGTTTAAAGTTCAAAAGTTAAGGAAATAGGTCCTAAACTTCAAATTTGTAGTTCAAAAGTTAAGGACATTTGGTCCTTAACTTCAAGTTTCATGTG
>NW_017690110.1:0-488 GCF_001879085.1 Nicotiana attenuata
GGACACTCGGCTTATTTTAGACAAGTAATGGCATCACCCGACTTATTTATGACAAAAATTAAAGTTTGACATTTTTTTAGACTATTTTTTGCAAAAGGTATGGTTGGACCCGATGAGGGATTGCCGTACGTATCTCACATCCGGTGAGAAATCAAACCAGCGTAGTTCGGGCAAACTTGCCAAAATCAAAAATGTATTTTTGAACAATAATTTTCTTCCTATTTTTTCAAATATTTTTCTCTTTTTCTTTTCACTTTTCAAAAATCCGGCAGCATTTCGGTAATTTTGGCATTGGTTTTTCACAACAAAAGATTATCCTTACTGAGTCTTAACACTGCTATTTTTTCTCAATTTTCTCTCATTATATACAAACCGGTCAACATGCAAAGCCGAGCAAATAAATGCGCAAGTAGCACGTAAGATGCATCAGGATGGTCAATTCATTTCAGGTCACCTGTCCTAGAAGGACCCAACCCCTGTGTTGAGTC
>NW_017690110.1:4905-5762 GCF_001879085.1 Nicotiana attenuata
TTCTTTGTCTTTTCTTGTAATCCCTTTTTATTCTTTTTCTACATTGACTATCTTTTTGTCTTTTTTGCTTTTCTTTCTTCTTCTATTACCTTTCCTTTTCTTCACTTTTTGTGCCTTTTTACCACTTTGTTGCAATCCTCGTCTCTACCCCCACAAACATATACTTTTGCCATGTGCTAAAGGAAGATCGGGTGCCAAGAGAGGGTATCGTTTTAGAACGGGTATAAGCTTGTATCATGGTTCATGAAAGAAAAAGGTTTAAGGCTCAAAAGGGTTAACTAGGGATCATATCACTGGTAGGTTATGGAATTGTTCAAACTATCATTTGGATCAAGGAGAGCCTATAATCATGTCTTAAGTCAAAATTCACCTAGGATTTCGCCTCAACAAACATTCAGGGCAAGTTCTAGACTAATGGCTCGGGACTTGGACTTGCAATTCAATTACTCACCACACAAGCTAAGGGATTGCTAAAGACATAGAGTCGGGGGCCCACAACGGCCTTAGATAAGATTTAAGCTCACGATGGTCCCGAAAAACCACTTGATGATTATTGGCCAACACAAGAGTCTCAAGGTCACGACTTTCACCATCCTAAACACAACAATTTGTTTTTGACCATAAGAACAAAGGCAAATGTGCTAGGCCCAAGTGAAGCTTTGCTTGAGGCACCCTTAACTACTAACTACTAAAAACAAAAAGAAAAACAGACTCAAACCCTTAAGAAGGTTGTCACGCCATCTATCATTGGGAAGAGCCACCCGGTTCACACAACACTTCACCTTTGGAAAGAACCGCGGCATTAAGAAAACCAAAGGCTTATTGCAAATTTCAAAAACGAAAAGCTAAGAATCAGA
>NW_017690111.1:0-1038 GCF_001879085.1 Nicotiana attenuata
TTAGGGTTTTGGGGTTTTTGGGTTTAGGTTTTTTTTTTTTAAGCAATCCACTAGGCATAGCCTAGGGCTAGTTTTTATTTATAAATAAAAACAAACAAGCACAATGTCATGAAATCCTAACGGATGTACGAAAAGGAAATAAAATTCTACATAAGACCTATTATCAAAATTGAGCATTATACTCAAAATTGATATCACAAAAATTCTACTCAAAATTGCCTCAAAAATAGTCCAAGAAAAAGCCCAAATTTGTACTCCATTGCAGTCCGCAGCAGCTGGCCCAAAATGACCACTGTTGAATTTGCAGAAATAGCCACTGTCCACTGTTGAATGTGCGGCCAGCCCAGCAAGTACATATGATTTGCACAAACAGCCTCGAAATTGCGCCTCTAGCCCAAACATTGCCGAAATAACCATATCCTGTTGTATTGCTTTCAGTTGTTCACATTGCAATTTTAGCCCATTTGCGCGAGTCCTACTGCTTTGCATAAACAGCCTCCACCTTGCACCACCAGCCCAATACATCCTATTACTAAATTGAACAAATAGCCACATATATGTATACCACATATAATGACTATTCTCACAACCCAGTATTGATTTCTTCAAAGTAAAGCCCAAATACCAATCTGATCCCTTATTACAACCAGCCCAAACTGATACCACCTTGCACTGATAGCCACCTCCCATCAGATTGCATTTACGTGAATAGCCAACTTCTCTTTCCACCATAATAAATTGCATAAATGACCTCTGATTTATCCTTGACTTCACCCGACACGTGCACCTGTATATCATATATGTCATTACACACCGACACTCCCCACTACCTATTCCATTTCCCCAATACATTACCTCTCTCCACAGACTCCTCTGCTCCACCTGAAGCTCCTCTAGATACTGTATCCTCTCTCTCTCTTTCATTTGAGTTTTATCTTCATCTTTCCCACTCCAATCCACTGTTCTAACTCCATTTCTTCTTTGAAACTTCCTGCATGTACCTGGATCCGTGCTGTCACTGAAGATTGTACTCCTTAT
>NW_017690111.1:5136-5762 GCF_001879085.1 Nicotiana attenuata
ACACTCACCCTTGATACCACATTGCATTTGGATTTATACGACGTAATCTAGTGATTTCAGGCCATCCATACGAGAATTTGCATACTACTGCATACTTCAATCCCTCAATGATGTTCATACGTTCTACCTCTGATTCAGTAAAGCAAACAAGAGGTTGACCTTGAAAAAACTTTGCGCGTCTAGGCACTATAGGCTCGACATTCACTGCCTGATCGTGCATGGAAGTTTTATCCATCGTTGGGTTAACAGCCTTAGCATAGTTCATGGTTTGTTGATCCTTTGTAATAGTTGTAGGCTGGGAATTATTATTATTGGTTGCATGGGGCTGGGCAGTGGTGGGATGGGGCTGACCAGCCGGAAAAGTTGGCTGGCCGCCGGCCGGCGTGGCCATGAGAAGGCTGCGATTACTTTCTCTCTCTAGTCGCCTACTGTTGTCGCCAGAGCCTCTCTCACTCGGGCTTAGGGTTTTGGGGTTTTTGGGTTTAGGTTTTTTTTTTTTTAAGCAATCCACTAGGCATAGCCTAGGGCTAGTTTTTATTTATAAATAAAAACAAACAAGCACAATGTCATGAAATCCTAACGGATGTACGAAAAGGAAATAAAATTCTACATAAGACCTATTATCA
>NW_017690112.1:0-946 GCF_001879085.1 Nicotiana attenuata
AAGTTCACCAGTTACAAAACAAAACTTCAAGCTCTTAGAGCTGAAGTTCACCAGTTAACAAAATAAAAACTTCAGCTTTTAGAGCTGAAAGTTCACCAGTTATAAAACAAAAACTTCAGCTCTTAGAGCTGAAGTTCACCAGTTACAAACAAAAACTTCAGCTCCTAGAGCTGAAGTTCACCAGTTACAAAACAAAAACTTCAGCTCTTAGAGCTGAAAGTTCACCAGTTATAAAACAAAAACTTCAGCTCTTAGAGCTGAAGTTCACCATTTACAAACAAAAACTTCAGCTCCTAGAGCTGAAGTTCACCAGTTACTAAACAAAAACTTCAGCTCTTAGAGTTAAAAAAAAAAAAAGCTCTTAGAGCTGAAAGTTCACCAGTTACAAAACAAAACATTCAGGAAAAACATGTTGTAGTTTTTACAAAAAACAAAACATAAATGCAACTCCAAAATAATGCTGAAGTTCATAAAAAATATAACAAAAAACACAAAACACGAAACAAAATTTCAGCTCCTAAAACTAAGGTATCATTGAAGTATCATATCACACTTTAATTGTATCATCTATTCAACTCTCAAAATTTTTAAAAATTTCGACGTCTCCAAACACTGAAGAATCTAGAATTTTCATCAAAAACACAAACACACATTCAAAAAACCTAAAAATACAATCGTAAAAGTAAAACTAATGCACTAATAAAACTAAACCCTACGAAACTATTTTATCATAAATACATGACTATCAAAACCAAAACCAGAAATTAAATCGTAAAAATTAATACTAAAATAAAACCCAAAAAGTTAATGCAATGTACCTGTGATTATACGTAATTTTATTGGGGAACAAACAGTTGAAAATCAAAAATAACGATGAAAACCGTTTGATTTCAGAGAAGAACAAATCAAAAAACGCGAATAACGGGAGAGAGAGACAGAGACAGTA
>NW_017690112.1:5254-5762 GCF_001879085.1 Nicotiana attenuata
ACAAACAAAACTTCAGCTTTTAAAGCTGAAAGTTCACCAGTTATAAACAAAACTTCAGCTCTTAGAGTTGAAGTTCACCAGTTATAAACAAAAACTTCAGCTACTTAGAGCTGAAGTTCACCAGTTACAAAACAAGAACTTCAGCTCTAGTTCACCAGTTACAAAACAAAAACTTCAGCTCTTAGAGCTGAAAGTTCACCAGTTACAAAACAAAAACTTCAGCTCTTAGAGCTGAAGTTCACCAGTTACAAAACAAAAACTTCAGCTTTTAAAGCTGAAAGTTCACCAGTTATAAAACAAAAACTTCAGCTCTTAGAGCTGAAGTTCACCAGTTACAAAACAAAAACTTCAGCTCTTAGAGCTGAAGTTCACCAGTTACAAAACAAAAACTTCAGCTTTTAAAGCTGAAAGTTCACCAGTTATAAAACAAAAACTTCAGCTCTTAGAGTTGAAGTTCACCAGTTATAAAACAAAAACTTCAGCTCTTAGAGCTGAAGTTCACCAGTTA
>NW_017690113.1:0-818 GCF_001879085.1 Nicotiana attenuata
TAATTCAAACTTTCTCATCCAGAAAAATTTATCGAAAAAATAATTTTTCAATACGCTTGAGTTTTTGCAATGACAATTAGAAAAAGCACAAGGGCAAGCAAATTTCAAATATTTAAACTGTATATGCCGCAACATATTTTCTCACACGAACAATTATATATTGCACTTTTAAGAGGAATATTAATATTCACAATAAAGTTCTGGTCATGAAGGATCAACCAAAGTGTCATAAGGGAACATACATAAAGAACATTGTCTACAAAGAAGAGTTCAGTAAAATAATTATAAGTATATAATAATATTATCTAACTAACATGACTAAATTGATCAGTTTTGCAGGTTCAAATGATAATATTTAATTATTTGGAGTTCACGTTTTATGCTAATATAATAATATTTTTTGGCATTTACATCATTGTTGTATTGTATATAATTCTCTCATTACTTAAATTTCGTATTTCTTCATAAAAATAATTGCCTAAACCATTATGTGTAATTTTTAACGTGCAACGCACGTTTATAGAAACTAGTCCTACAAAAAAAAAGAAGTATAGCTATATCTAAAAACACAAAAACCTAACTAAAATGAGATAAATAAGTTTATAATTTCGTATATAGCACGCTTAGCCCAATTAAGCGATTTATTTGAAAAAAAAAAATTAAGCGATTTATTTTGTTAAATCTTTTAATTACTGAGTTAAAAATACTAAGTGAGTACGTAATAAAATTTCATGGAAAGATTTCTACATAAGCTGTGTGGTAGGTTACAAGCGTACAAAACTTATGAATTTTTTTTTTCCTTTTTTTTTTTTTTTTTT
>NW_017690113.1:2130-5762 GCF_001879085.1 Nicotiana attenuata
TTTTTTTTTTTTTTTTGGGTGTGTGTGTGGTAGGTTACAAGCGTACAAAGCTTACGATCAAATCATTAAATTAGGATAGTTTGACGTCTAAGATAAAACAAGATAAACAATATTCACACATGCAATGTTAGAATAGGCAGTTTTTTAAGTATAAATATCTTAGTTGTAATTTTATTGGCGGATTTACGCTTACCGAAGCGGTTTCACGCGATACCGTTTCATCGCAAAATTTTACTAAATATATGTATTAATTCTGTACGAAAATGGATAATTAGGAAAATGACTCCAATTGATATAAATTTTGTCTTGGTGTGTTGGTAATGTGTTTGATTTTTCTCCAAGAGGTCAAAGCTTCAAGCCTCAACTACCACATCTTTCTTTTGCAAATATTTGAGAGAGCCTTATTAGTTAAAAATTATCTAAAAGTATGATAATCAAAGTTATATTTCAATTCTTTTATAAATTTTGACACCTGCTTAGGGTATACCTTATCTAGCCCTTCATGGACATGTAAGGTTAGAAACGCGCGATAGCCTTTGTTTCTTGATACTTTCATGTTTTTTTTTTTGTCTTTTTATTGCATGAAAACTATTGAAAAGCATAAGAACATTCAGCGCGTGCTTCACGTGTACCATTGCATGTTGTGTATAAAAGTTTGAAACCTTTCACTGCAAAAGCACTCATCCCAGCAATGGCTTCTTCTTCTACTCTACCTTTATGCACCACAAAAACTCCCTTTTCTTCCTCCACCAACTCATTTTTCTTTGCAAAACCCTCTCATCTTTTCCTCAATGGAAAACGTAACCAAAGTTTCAAGGTTTCATGCACGGGCGAGCATGACGGAAACCAGCTTGACGCAATTAAAGAAGGAGCTGTTGAAAGAAGGAATGTCCTTTTGGGTTTAGGAGGGCTGTATGGCGCAGCTAATCTTGCGCCATTAGCCTCTGCTGCTCCTGTACCACCCCCCGATCTAAAATCATGTGGCCCGGCCACGATAACGGATGGTCCAACTGTATCATATAGTTGTTGCCCACCTACACCAGATGATATGGACAGCGTTCCATATTACAAGATCCCTCGCATGTCCAAGCTTCGTAAGCGGCCAGCTGCCCAAGACGTGAGTGAGGAGTATATAGCCAAGTACCAGTTAGCCACTAGTAAAATGAGGGAATTAGACAAAGACCCATTTGATCCTCTTGGCTTCAAGCAACAAGCTAATATCCATTGTGCTTATTGTAACGATGCTTACACAATGGGTGACAAAAAGTTACAAGTTCACCAATCGTGGCTTTTCTTCCCGTTTCATAGATGGTACTTGTACTTCTACGAGAGAATCTTGGGCTCCCTCATCGATGATCCAACTTTTGCTCTGCCATATTGGAACTGGGACCATCCAAGCGGCATGCGTTTGCCTGCTATGTTCGATGTCGAAGGTTCTTCACTGTACGATGCAAGACGTAATCCAAATGTCCGTAATGGAACCATTATCGATCTTGGTTTTTTCGGTAATGAAGTCAAGACTAATGAAATACAGATGATAACTAACAACTTAATTCTAATGTATCGTCAAATGATAACCAATGCTCCAAGCCCGCTGTTGTTCTTCGGAGAGCCTTACAGATTCGGATCTAAACCCAATCCAGGGCAGGGAACCATTGAGAACATCCCTCATACTCCGGTTCACATTTGGACTGGTACTGTGCGGGATACGGATTTGGGTAATGGTGTGAAATCATACGGTGAGGATATGGGTAATTTCTACTCGGCTGGTTTAGACCCAGTTTTTTACAGCCACCACGCCAATGTGGACCGCATGTGGAATGAATGGAAAGCACTAGGAGGGAAAAGAAGGGATCTCACAGACAAAGATTGGTTAAACTCGGAGTTCTTTTTCTACGATGAAAACCGCGACCCATGGCGTGTCAAAGTCCGAGACTGTTTGGACAGTAAGAAGATGGGGTATGATTACGAACCGAAAGCCACACCATGGCGTAACTTTAAGCCAGGGAAAAAGACCACACCGGGCAAGGTGAATCTACGTTCAGTTAAGCCAGCCAGCAAGGTATTCCCACTCTCAAATCTGGACAGAGCCATTTGCTTTAGTATAGAGAGGCCAGCTACATCAAGGAGTCAGCAGGAGAAAGATGAATTTGAGGAGGTGCTAACATTCAAGAATTTAAAGTATGATGATAGCAGGTATATAAAATTTGATGTGTTCGTCAATGCAGACAAGACTGTGAATGCAGATGACATTGACAAGACAGAGTATGCAGGGAGCTATACCAGCTTGCCACATGTTCATGGACCTAATAATGCAACTCATGTGGTTGAAGTGGAAGAATTCAAGCTAGCCATCACTGAACTGCTAGAGGACTGTGGTTTGGAAGATGACGACATTATTGCGGTAACTGTGGTTCCAAAGACGGGGGGCGAAGTGGTCAGCATCGACTGTGTGTTGATTGAACTCAAGGCTTTTTATTAATTAAGTCCAAATGTATGTATGTGTGTGTCTTGAGGGGTCGTTTGGTAGGATACATTCCATAAAATAATGCATGCATTAGTTTTGTGTATTAATAATACCTTGTTTCGTATACTTTTTGAACATATGCATTAGTTATACACCCTATTTGGTATTATCCTATGCATAACTAATACATAAGAAATCATGGTATTAACAATGCAATGAGTTTTGCATCCATTAGCTTAGTTAAAGACAAAATTATTCTTCAAAATTTATGCTTGATTATATATACTATTATAGTAACATGCAAGTTTGAAATAATCCAAAAAAGTGTGAAATAAAGTTATATCCCTGGTAAATAAATAATACTTAGCATATTTTCTTTTTATAAATAAATATTCACTTCCATATTACAATATAGGTAGAAAAAGTCAAATATGTTTTTTTGAAAACCTTTTTCATATAAAGACATTCCTCAATATATGTTTCTTTTAAAAAGATAAAGTGATGGATTGGTTCTTCGTAAACAAACAATTCTTTTAAAAATTGTGCAATGCTTTAATACATCACTCCAGACAATGGATAAGAAATATGTCAGCATAACTAATACAAACATAACAAATACTAACATTACTAATACACCATACCCAACATTATTCTTATACATTCTACCAAACCCCTAACAGTGAACAAAGTCACAAGAAATTAAGTATAAATCTAGGCCTACTGCCGCCAAAATCAAAGTGGAGCCTCATCTTTTGATTTTGATGATTTTCTCCCCGGACAACGTCATTGCTAAGGTTATATCTCTTTGGTAAGGATTTAGTTATACATGTTAGATATAATTAATAAAAAGTTTTTTAGCTATCAATGAAATTTTATCTTTACCGTGATAGCATGTTAGTTATTCTTTTACCAAATTATCACTTTACATTTTATCAGGAGATTTACCTATAATTACATAATTTATTTGATTGTGCAAATATCTTTTATACCATTAGTGCGTAATTTTTTTTAAAGATAATGCTAAATAACAAAAATCATTTATTAGCTCAACATCTATGTGTACTATAATTTATTTTTACTAGATATTAATACAATAGAAGAAAATTTAAGATACATGTTGTAAAATCTCACCTTTAGTTTTTTTTTTTTTTTTTTTAACGTAACT
>NW_017690114.1:0-727 GCF_001879085.1 Nicotiana attenuata
GTAAGTTGACTCAAAGGGGAGCTAAGTTTCAGTGGACTGATGCTTGCAAATGGAGTTTTCGGGCATTAAAGGATAGACTAATTTCAGCACTGGTTCTAACGCTCCCAGAAGGGACCGATAGTTATGTTATCTATTGTGACGCTTCGGGTGTCGGATTGGGTTGTGTACTGATGCAGCATGGTAAGGTTGTAGCTTATGCTTCTAGACAACTAAGAAAGCACGAGAAGAATTATCCGACCCACGATTTAGAGTTAGCCGCAGTGATCCATGCACTAAAGATGTGGAGGCACTACTTGTATGGTATTCATATTGATATCTATGCGGATCATAAGAGCCTCCAGTATATCTTCAAGCAATAGTAATTTAATTTACGTCAAAGGAGATTGTTGGGGCTACTTAAAGATTTTGACGTTGATATTTTATACCATCCGGGAAAGGCGAACGTGGTAGCTAACGCCCTTAGCCGTAGATCTATGGGTAGGCTATCATATTTACAGCCAGAGAAGAGGGGAATATCCCATGAGATTCATCAGTTAGCTAGTCTTGGAGTTCGGTTACTGGACTTAGGTGATATGGGAATTACTATTCAGGATACGGCAATATCCTCTTTAGTAAGTGAAGTGAAGAAACACCAGTACGAGGATCCTATGTTAGTTCATTATAGGGATACCGACCCCTCGAGAAGGGGGTAAGACGACCATTTTGGAAATTACCGAGTAAGATGGGG
>NW_017690114.1:5200-5762 GCF_001879085.1 Nicotiana attenuata
CTTACTACGTAACCTTAACGGTTAGGTCGTATAGTTAATTTAAACGTAGTAGTGTACTTATTTAATTGGTTGTACGTTACTTAAGTACTACTGTGAAAACGACACTAATCATGCGAATGTATGGTCGCTGTTACACTTTACATAGAATTGGACAATCTATCAATATGAACCATACTTTTAAGATATTTTGAGAGAGCTGCCAAAGAAAGATTTTTCAATTGAATTCCTTGCTGTAGTATAGCTATTAGCAGCTTTCTCACATCCAATATATGCAAGAAATGGTGGAGATTGGACCAATTCAGTAATAGGATTCCAAACACATTGCCTAACCACTACCATCTTTCATCTCCCAACCAATTGTCATTTTCCTTTGGTCCTGTTGGCCCTACTTCACCATATAGTTCAGTTGGAAATAACTCAATGAATATAACAACCGGGATGTGGGAAACTCACGTGGCCATTTTTTGATGCATATACAACTGACTTGTTTCCCTCGATGAACTCCAAGTTGCAGGCGTCTAGCCATTCACACTACTATGCTCCGAGAAATCACAGGGCAACT
>NW_017690115.1:0-5761 GCF_001879085.1 Nicotiana attenuata
TGTTGAAATTTGGTTCTAAGGCTTGTTAGCTATGATTATAGGGAGGATCATCAGTCTGGCTCGAGCTAATATGCTCACATGGGTTGTGGTGGCACGGGTAGGTGCACGAGGTGTTAAGCAGTGATTTTGGATAACTCCACAATAGTTCTTCGCACGTTCGAGGACGAACGTATGTTTAAGTAGGGGAGAATTTAATGACTCGACCGGTCGTATTGAGCTCTAGTGCGTCGTTCGGCGGTTTGAGGCCGTGAGTAGATTCACTTTATTTTTTATGACTTGCATGTGTGGTCAGAATTGAATTTCGGGGAGTTCAGAGATGTTTCGGAAGGAAAATTCTACCTTCGAAAGCTTTAAGTTGGAAGAGTTGACTAATGCTTGACTTTTGAGTAAACGGCCTCGGAGTCGGGATTTGAAGGTTCCAATAGATTCATATGATGATTTCGAACTTGGGCGTATGTTCAGGTTGAGTATCGGGTGGACCGGGACCATTTCAGTGCTTACTGTGGAAAGTTGGCAATTCGAAGGTTGTAGAATTTTCTAAGTTTGGTTTGAAATGGACTTAGGTGTTATCGATGTCCGTTTGGGGTTCTGAGCCTTGGAATAGGTTCGTATCGTGATTTATGACTTATACGTAAAGTTTAGCGTCATTCCGGAATGTTTAAGTCTATTCGGACTCTTTCGTCGAAGTTTGAATGTTTAAAAGTTAAAAGGAGGATTTGATCGTCGATTTATGGTTTTGATGTTATTCGGTATGACTTGAGTAGGTTCGTGTTATATTTTGGGACTGGTGTGTAATTGGACGGGGTCCCGGGGGCCTCGGGTGTATTTCGAATGTGTTTAGGTTGTATCGCACTCTTATTTGATATTTCAACATCGTTTCTTTGGACATAAAGGGTACCATATTGAGCAAACAGCCTTTTATTTGTGATTATATTAAACCATTAGATCTATATCATAATTACGGAACCGTAGCAACAAGAATTGTCGAATTTCGAGGTCGTACGAGAGAGTTATGCCCATTTCCGTGTCGGGAAAGATTGCTGGTTTCTGGTACGGACTTTGTTCTTCGCGAACGGGAAGAAGGAAATTTGGGTTGACCGGTTAACGCGAAAGTTTACTCTTCATGAACGCGAAGGTGTCCCGCGAAGGCGAAGAACAAAATTCACCTGGAATGTGTTTTATATGGACAGACCGAGAATTTAGTATTTTGAGCATATCTTGAGTTCTAGAGCTCCGTTGAGGTAATTTTCATGGCGTTGTTCTCGTCTCAACAAGGGGTAAATATCAGACCTTTATTTTGATATTTTTCCATGATTATTTTTGTTGTTTATCATTTTTATCCGTGTTTGGATCGTAGAATTTGATGTTTTGAGCCCCAAAGTTATGAGATGGTAAATCCTTGATTTGAGGGTCAGTTCATGGACGAAATTGGATGATTTTTGGAATACAAACTATATTAGTTATGGATAATAATTATTTTTGATGATTTTCAAATTCCGGATGCGTAGTCATGGGGGTTGACTTTGTTGACTTTTCTTGAGGAGTTGGGAATTTATTTCTAATTGTTAAATTACGAGTATTGGAGTATATTGTGATTGGACGTTGTTTGATTCGTTTTGGATCGTTTGGCATCGGTTTGAGATGTTAGAAAGGTGTTGAAGCCGGTTATCGAATTTCGGAGCGAGGTAAGTCTCTTGTCTAACCTTGTGAGGGGAAAACTACCCCCTAGGTGATATAATTGTTATGTGCTACTAGTGGTGGGTGCTACGTATGCACGAGGTGACGAGAGTCCGTACGTATCTAAAGCATGTTCATATCCGGGTAGAATTAGGACTTTATCATGTGATATCTGAATTATTTGGACTCATTTTGCTAGCTTAATTAGTTGAATTCATAATTAAAATTGATTTAGGAACATACATATATTAGGCTGAGCTTTATCACCTCGAGTTGTCGCCAAGATATTTGATAAACGGAAAGGGGTATATTCACTATTATGCACCTTTATCTGTGTTGTAAGCATGTGACTCATAATTCGATAAGTTCCTTCCTTTCTTGTGGAGCGGGCCGAACACCTCGGCAGAATAATAGATGCATCTATGGTTCGTGCCGCTCGACCCTCGATAGTGTATACATTATTCTGGATCGGGCCGAATGACTTTGGCATTATTATGCGTTATATCGCGAGCAGTCTGAATATTTGCGAGATTTTTCCTTCTACTGTTGCCTGGCACTTTTTATGGTATTCCTTATCCGTTTGATACTAACACTTGATATATCTGAGTTGTTGAGATAGAATACGAGGTTGAGAAATTTATATCTTTTAAAGAAATCTATGGAAGATTATGTAACTTGCAAATTTACCCCATTATTGTTGTTGTACTCCATACCTGCTTATGATTTATCATATTGATTTATTGGACCTCTAGTGAATGTCGATGTCGACCTCTCGTTACTACTTCTCTAGGGTTAGGCTAGATACTTACTGGGTACATGTTGATTTATGTACTCATGCTACACTTCTGCACTAAATGTGCATGATCTGGCAGGTTCAATTGGTGGTCATCTGGCGCGTAGGCGCAGCTATTGAAGAGACTTTATGGTGAGCTGCATTCCAGACTACGTATCGCAGCCTATAGAGTCTCCTTCGTACTATTTACTTTATCCTGTCTTATTTACATTTCGGACAGATGTTGCATTATTATTGTACTCCTTAGTAAATACTCATGTACTTGTGACACCGGGTTTTGGGTGTCTAGAATTTTTTTTATGATTTTGCTTACCATTGAGACACTTCTACTTTATATTTTACTTAAATCATATGTATCTACGATTTTTGATGCACCAATCTCTCTATCTAATAAGATTCAAGATTTTGAAAATAATAAAATGAATAACTAAGTTGTTAGTTCACCGTTGGCTTACCTAACGGCGACGTTGGGTGCCATCATGACCTATAGTGGGTTTTGGATCGTGACATTAGCATGTTCGCTTTGCAAATTATACTTGGCTTATTTTATCTGGATATTCACAAATTTTAAGACTTGTGTGCATTTTTACCTTTTACTGCTTTTAATTATATATTTTAGGTGATTATGGAGTTTATATGAAACAAGTCACGATGTCGTGTACTTGTTGTTTTGTACATATTGCAAATCACTCCATGTGAAATGCACCCACGAGTACAACATGTTTATTGTTATTATTATTATTATTTATTTGAAGTTAAAGATCAGGGTATGTGAATGCACACTTGAATTTGGGGTTAAATGTCACTATTATGCCACAGGAACCGTACCCAGAACTGTGACGATTATTTATTAAAGCACGCCTAAGCAACTAGCGGTGTTCACGAGTCATTTTCCTAATTAGTTTGAGGTTGTCTGTAAGGTCATGAATCATGAAATAATTGGTGGAAGAAATGAATAATTTAGCTATTTGAAATCATAAAAGAGTCATTCATACTATGTAATTTACAAAAACTAAAAAGTTTACTGCTAATCTAACAAATAAAGAAAGGCTCCTGAATAAATCATGTTAAGATACTAACAGGGATATATATAAACATTTAACCAACTTTTCTAACTTTATCTAACAGTCCAAATAATTTTGTAAGTTTGAGGTTTGATTACAAAAGAAAAACATGTAGTACTAAATTTCCATGACTTCAATAACAGTGAAACAAACTGAATCGGTTAGGGAACAGAGCAATAGAATCGATATCATAACTAGCCATACAACATTCACAAAATCATGAGAAGATCGTATGAGCGTGACATGTTAGTCACTTGATTGTTAAGGATTGAAACCAAGAGTGGAGATTCTAGTACTACTGCTAACGTGAGATTTTATGCCCGAAGTGCGCTTTACTCATTTGGTCGTGGACAGTGGGAATTTGTTTCGGATTGGACGGCTGCTCGAGTGTGTCGTGAATAGGGCCATTGTGGATCCTTGAAAGGTTGTTGGCCTAGAATGGTGTAAGCAGAATCAGCTTGAGGCCAGTCGGTGGGTCTGATGTGAATGTGTGCTCTAGGCTAGGTCGGATGTGTTAGCATTGCTTCGGAGGAGTCTTCGGGCGTTGGATGTTATTCTCGTTGTCAGCTATTCCATGTAATACTCTATTGTGCCATGTGGGTGGTGAGACGACTTGATTGTTCGCACATGTGTAGTGATCCCGTGTAGCTTGTGGTGTTATATGAGCATGATGGCTCTCGAGATGCAGGTCATTTATTGCACCTTAGTCGTGCTTGGATTTTTTCAGCATATGGCGTTGTCCGTATCCCTGGGATTGTAATATGCGCTTGGCGTGCTTGTGGTCGGTATTTGGGAATTTTGAAAGTATAAGCATTATGGCTTGATGGGTGTTTCCTTATTGATTGTTGTGTGGATCGGGTGGCACGCCGCCATGGGTATGTTGTGTGGATCGGGTTGTGCGCCGCAACAGTGTCATGTTTGGATCGGGTTGCACGCCGTAATAATGTCATGTTTGGATCCGGTTGCACGCCGTAACAGTAAGGTGTTAAGTACGCTTCCTTATACTTATTTTGAGCGCCTTGCTTCCCATCTCTGAGATAGATCCATAACATCGGTTTGGTTGTTTCATTCGTTAGGTGTGCTGGATGGTTCTTCGCTAGAGTTTGTTCTTCCTTGTGGGTCATATTCGAGTTGTATCATGTTGGTGCTTTGATGGCGTTGTATGAGATTTTAGACGGTGTTTGAGGTGGCTTATTGACCGAGCAGCTTGTACTGGATGNAAGATGGCTCTTTAGTTTCAGGACGTATATCGCACCTCAGTTGTGCTTGAGTTTGTTAGCTTATGGCGCTATATGTCCCTTCAGGGATGGTATTATGCACTTAGCGTACTTGTGACCGATATTCGATATTTTGTTGTAATGAGCAATTTAGCTCGATGTGTATCTCCTTATGTGAATTTTATGTGTGGATCGGGTTGCACGCCGCAACAGTGTGACGATAATTACAGTCCCTTATATTCTATTCTGTGTGTTTTGTTTCCATTTTTCAGAGGAGAGTTCATATTAGCTGTGTGAGTGGGGTAGTCCCTTCCAGAGCTCGTCTTTCTTATGTATCACGTTCGAGTTGGTAGCCTATTGGCACATTGTGGCATCATATGGGACTTTTGGTCATGTCTGGGGTGGCTTGTTGCCTGAGCAGTTCGTACTGGGTGAGACAAGGTTATTGGACCTAGGATCAGTGCAATCGGATTGTATGAAGTATATTAAAGAGCAAAGATCATTATTTGGTTCAGGATGAGGTAATATTCTTGTTAGGAGTGTAGACTCAATGATTTGTTGACTTGGCAGTTGGCTATGAATTTCTACGCATCTCCTCCGTCGTGGCAGTATTGTAAGAATTGGAACAAGACTTATACATGTCATGAGGTGCATTATGAGCATCAGATTCGGGGAATGTCGTTTATTCTGATCAGAGAATGTTATTATGGTCCTGCGGATGATGTGGCGCATGGTGAGAATTCGGCAAAGGTATGCAGTCATGTTCTGGTACATTGCGTAGTGATTGATACGGCGTTCATATGTTGACAGCAGGCCTAGTAGAGAATTTCGGATGTTGAAACTGGGTTCTAAGGCTTATTTGCCTAAATGGAAGAGGTTATCTTTAGATTTGATCGAGCTAATTCGCCCAACTGGGTTGTAACATCACGGGTAGGTGCACGAGGTGTTAAGCAGTGATTTCAGACAACTCCAGCACAGTTCTTAGAACGTTTGAGGACGAACGTACGTTA
>NW_017690116.1:0-694 GCF_001879085.1 Nicotiana attenuata
AACAAACTTCACCCCAGGTAGAATCAAATAACACACAAGTAACATATATCAATAGAATCAACGATCAAATGCACGTGAAAGAAACAATCAAAGCCAAACAAGTTTCACAATCTCTCCTTTTCCCCTTCAACATTATCACATCAATGATTTCACAATTTATAAACAGGTATATAACAGTAATAGAAACAACAATCAAATCCACAAAGAGGGAACAATCAAGCGAAACAAGTATACAATCTCTCCTGCTTCCCCTTCCACATTTCCACATCAATAATTTCACAATTTGTTCATATTTTCATTTCAATAGTGATTTCGATCACTTTTCACCCTTATTACCTCGGCCACCCTTATTACCTCGGCCACCCTTATCACCACAACCCACACCTTATTACTTCGTGTTGCGGCGCGCAACCTGATCCCACCGAGCAATCACAACTCACAAGCAACACAACAACAACAACAATTCACAAGGACAACAACAACAATACCACAACAATAACAATTTACATAAACAAGGATAACAACGACAAATGTCAAGGTCAACAACATCAAATCCCAATAACAACAGCGACAAATCTCAAGGAATAGCAGCACGATACACAATGGATTTCTTTAACCATCAATGCCATTTCCTTCTTATTCAATAGCCCAATGCACAATTTAGATCACAACGGTAGTTTCCCACAACCAGCCA
>NW_017690116.1:4840-5761 GCF_001879085.1 Nicotiana attenuata
CTCAGTGATTTTAGTGGAAGTTTGGGAAAATCCTACTGAGTAGTAGGTCGTGGTTTTTTCACCTTTTGAGCCAAGTGTTTTCCACGTAAAAATCTCTGTGTTCTTTATTTTATGCACTCTTAATTCTGCAAACAGTTATAGTAAGTATATCTAGAAGAACCAGGTTCTTCTAGTGCGAGAATTAGGTACCACACAAATCACCCCCCCTCTTGTGTGGTATTGACGTTTAGAACATCATACTGGAATTACAAGGGGTCCGAAACTTGGCAAACCTCTCCCTCACCCTGAACGTCCCCGACGTCAACCAATAAAATGTTAAAAAACCAGCACCTCCCCAAAATACACCAAACAAACACCCACAAAATCCTCTTGCACCTCACCAATATGCCACACCACCTCAAAATCCCAATCCTCCACCAGTACCGACTCCTCCACAACATCATCATCAGCCAACTCAGTATCCACAAACCACTACCTATCACACTCCTCAAAAAGCATCACAACCTATCCCCGATCCTCAAAACTCAGCCAACGACCACCACTATACCCAAATTACTGGAGTCCATCAAAGCAACCCCATATATGTAAAAACCTTACCCACACTCCAAGCAAACTTCCTTCCATCATATTCAACCTTCCTCAGCACAGTAGCCACCGTTCCAAATGAAATTCGTAGACCTAGTCACTGACACCATGATTCCCAAATCGCTCTAAACTTTTCTCTAGGCATGTGGCTATCTTACCACATAATCCATATGCTACTCTGCCACTCTCACGTTGGTTAAACCATATCCTTTAAGCAACTTCTCGACCTCTGCTTTTCATACTTGACCTGCTAGCAATTGAACCATTGTGAGACACCTCCCATCATGTCCTTCCTCATCCTTCGCTGACCGAATGCTGCCTCAAATCAAAATCCAT
>NW_017690117.1:0-5761 GCF_001879085.1 Nicotiana attenuata
TTAAAACCCTACAAGCATGCTTTCTAGGTTTTGAAACTGATTTTAATCTCGTATAGGCATGATATCTAAGTTGAAACTGATTTTTTTATTTCCTATAGGCATGGTATCTATTAATCGTATGTGGGCAGAATTTTAAGCAACTTGCTAGGAAGGTTATTATTCAAACAGATAGAATCCTATAGACATGGTCACTAATGCATATAAGTTATATAATGTGCACGGATCCCATGGGCAGGATTTCTAATGCAAGGGGTCTATAAACATGATTTCTAGTATGCGAGTAAAATACAGAACAAAACAATTAGAAAACCCTATAGGCAGGATCCCTAAACAAGTAGTAGAATACATATGATTCAATCAACATAACAAACCTATAGGCAGGATTTCTACCCAAGTTTAAAGATATAAGAAAAAAAAACCCCTGATTTTACTAATAAGCCCCAAATCTGTTTATTACAGAGATTATTACAGCCCAGAATGAATAAATTACATAACACTATCCATTACACTATAGGGAGCCTTAGCAGGCCCAATATAAACCTGGGAACCAGGCCTTCGAACATAGCAACTTTGAAGCATAAAGGAGGATCCATCCATGGCACATAGGATTAGGTTCCTAGAATGTCAAAGTTCCCAAGGGCCTCAGGGACCCCGAGCAATGCTCATACCAGGACCACACTTGAAGAAATAGTTCATGAAAGATTGGAAGACCAGCCCCAATGTGTCAGAGTTCGGAGGAGTCTCAAGGACCCTAGGCAGTGCTCACACTGGTGGTGGTAAGAACCTAAATGACTAAGAGTAGAAGTTTGAAACCAGTACATAGAGGGTAAGGGGGGACAGGTTTAGAAACAAGTACATACAGAGTAGCAACAGAACTGCACCAAGGAATAAACAAAATTCATGTTCAACATATTGTTCGAACAAGTTTGCATTTTTGATTAGGCTAGATGCTAATATTAAACAACCATGGCTTAAGCACATAAACAATTAGTAAACAAACAGGACACATGAGTTAGCCACACATTGATTACATGTTTTCAGCAAAGTTCAGAACAGGAACTGAATTAGGAAGAGTTTCATATTATTGAAGATAGCTTAGCTTAACAGCATCACTAAGTGGAATCAGGCAGTCACATATCAAACAAAATCATGCTGCAAATTTGAAATAGACTAATTGAATAAAGTATATAGAACAGAATGGAATACTAGGAGTTAAGGCATACCAGTCGAGAAGAAAGCAAACAGGAATGCAATAGCAATTTGAATCAAGAGAATCTAGCCTTGGCTTTCAGCCGGCCAAACAGTGCAGAAATCAGAACAATAGAAAGAGAGCTTAAGTTTTGAGAATAGAGAGTTTGAAAGTTATAAGGTTGTTCAATGAAGAAGTTGTAAAGCATGTAAATGTTTCAGTGTCTAAAATCAGGACAAGGGAAGGGCTTTTATAGCATACAATAGAGTAAAACAAATATGGTATAAAAATCAATTACATACCAACAAGGTATGAAAATCAATTAATCAATCAATTAAGGTCAGCATGAATCAATTAAGAGGATAGAATAAAATAAGTACCACTTAATTTAAGGAAAATCTCACACGGAATCAACCAGTAGCTAAGAATGAGGTTAAATAAAGCAATAACCAATTCCAAAATCAATTAGGAGCCAGAACACAAAATCAGCCAGTAGTACGGGTGCATAAATAAGGTAAGAACAAGTAAGAACTTAATAAGGAAATACGGGTACTAAATTCAAACCCTAATTTAGGTAAGAAAATCAATTAACACCTTAATTGACAGAGCTAAAGGTAAACGGGCAAGAGTCGGTAGAATAAATAGCCAAATAATCGAAACCCTAGGAACTACAAAGACATATATATGGTGCTTAATTAAATTAAGTAAAAAACATTCAAAAAAGTAAATAAAAATTAGAGATGAAAATACTTAAATGTTTAAAACATTTTTGTAGAAATGCATTAGAACCAAAACCCTAGATTTTAGGGTAAATGAAATCGGTCAACAATAATAGTAAAAGCAGAAAATTTTAAGGGAAAAATACCAAACTAACACAAAATTGCTCCAGATCTAAAGAGATCTAAGCGGATTCAACCATAAATAGCTAGGTTCATGAAAATAGACAGAAACGGATCGATTCTGGTTTGAACAAGAGATTTGGAACCATAAAAATACCAAAACAATTCGTGCTTCAAGATTTCGGAGTGAACATAGACAGAATAGTCGAGAAAAGAGAGACTTTGAACCAGATTTGGTTCGAGTCTTTGAGATTCATGTCGAGCAACATGAAAATCATACAACCAATAGAGAGATGAAGCCAGATAAGGTATTAAATCGAAGGAAAACCCCATGAATCAAGGGGGATTTATGACGGCGGGCTAGGGTTAGAGGGGGTGAGAGAGAGAAGAGATGAGAGAAGGGATCCACAGGCGGCGGGTTGGGGAAATGTGGGTAGGGTTAGGAGGTTTAGTATAATACTTAAGCATTCAACTTATGTGCAGAAGCCAAGCAAACAAGAAAAATCAAACAAATGCAACAGGTAACTTCAGATGAAACAGCCCCATATTTCAATACAAATCAAAGCAGAAACAGGTCTACATACCTAGAAGCAGCATCAATCTAACACAACCAAATAAAGGCTTGGAGATGAATCAATTAAGGAAGAAATATGAAGAGGAGGTGATGTCAAGTTCAGCAAGCAGAATCAACAGATTCCAACCCAGCAAAAACAGTGATCTTAACACCTTGAAAGTCTTTTGAGATCCCAGAATATATCAACCAAATATGCTAGAATTCGAAAACAGCTTTGTATCTTCTTTTTTTTTTATGAAGTTGAATGCTAAGAACTTTTCTTTCAAAATTTCAGCCTCTATCAATATTCTTTGAGTGATTCTGTAAGCAGAAAATAGCGTGTGTAAAATGAGAGGAGGAGGAGTCCCTTTATAGAATGTGAGCATGTGCTCTTATGAGAGGAAAAATCAAAGGGGTGTGAGGGAACCTGTCAGCTAAATTTTAGGGATAGGCATCTTTTAAAATAGAAAATGGACAGCTGTCCCTATTTCTAGAAGCTTCTTTTCATTTTAACTCTTTTCAACTTCTAAAAATTCAACTATTCCCAAAATTTGATTTACATTAATCAATTTATTGCACTTTGAATCCCTCATTTAACAGTTTCAAGTATCACTACCGTAGATTTCCTGATTTCCAAATTCCTTTCGACCCCTTTTACCTCTGTTATTACCCTTTCAATTCCCTAAAGTTCCAATTGCATTCAAACATCAGAAAACAAAAATAGTTAAGACCAAACCAAGGATCATCAAAACAGAAACAACCTAACAATCAAACTTAGCTAAATCATTAACTCAATTAAAATGGTTAAGCTAACCTAAAACACATGCAATTAATTAATTAATATTATTTTCACTTACCTTAAACAAACTATTAACTAATTTAGACAAAAGAAATTAGCACCTAAACAAATGATCCGAAACAGAAAAAAAAAGAAACAAAAGATAGGGAAAGAGATATACACTGATTTGGATTCTAAAGGAGATGACGATTGAGGCGAATCGACGAACGATGGCTATGAAACTTGGCCGGTCAATGGTAAGTTGGTCGGAATCCGATGAGCTTCGAAATGAACCAAACTAATATGAATCGATTGCTCGTGTCAAGAGCAATCGACTCATGTAAGTTTGAACCAAAAAACGTATTTCAAATTTTCCAGAACAATCATATTTAGGTTTTTTCTAATTTTCTTAGATTTGAAATTGGAGAAAATGGGTGGGGATTTTGAGAAAATTAATGGGGGGATGAGGTTTAGGAGGGTGTGAGGAGTGTAGGGTGCAAATTTGAGGTGGTTTGGAGTATCGCCGCTGCCGTGGGCGATTTCCGGCGGGTGGCAGACGACGGCGATGAATGAGACGAGGGAGGGGGCTTCTGATATGTTCTCTAGGGTTTGTGGTGGGTTTGTCCAACAATTTTAGGGGTGGAGGGATCAGTTGCGAGCCGTTAGATTCCAAGGGTTCAACGACTGAGATTGAAAAAAATTAAAACGGCACCGTTTAGGTTTACTTGGGGCTGGACCGGATAGGGGGTTGGGCTGAGGCGATTTGGGCGATTTTTAGGCCAATTGAGCCACTGAAAGTGGTTGTGGCCCAATTTGAAATCAAGACAAGTTCTTTTCTTTTTCTTTCTTTTTCTTAATTTTTAAATCCTATAGAATTACTTAAAAACCTAAACTAAGTCCTAAATAAAACCTAATATGTAGAATTAAATTAATTATCTATTTCTAACATTAAAATAATTAATTAACTTAAGACTAATGAAAGAAAAATACTAATTTTAAAACTAAAGCTAAAATGTAAAAATGACCCATATTTTTTGTGATTTTCGTTAAATAAAGAAATTAACTCATGTATTTAAATCCTAAAATGCCATTAAGATCTAGAAATTCTATGAAATAAAATGTTTTAGACATTTTGGTATTTTTCTCATGATTTTAAAAATGCATGAAAGATGAAACTAAATGCAAAAAATTACCAAATATTCCTTAAAAATATATTAAAAAAATTAAAAACGATTAAGAAAAAATCTATTTATTGATTTTGTTAGAGTATTTTTGGTGAGGCAAAAATTACGTGCTCACAGCTGCCCCTTTGCCTACATATCCTTGGGTGTAAAGGAATCAGGTCAGAATGTAACTTATACTGTCACTATATGTAACTTGCGACTAAATTATACTTATACTGTCACTATATGTAACTTAAATCTATTTCACTGTTTTATGTAAGGATGTTTTAACGTATAACATTTACTTTTTAGTTGTTACTAGTACTGAGCTAAAGAATACAGTGTGTAAGTAATCCTCAAATAGGCCACCCCAGTAAGCAAAAGGACAAGGTTTTCGTTAAATTGCAGTGGTAATAAATAGTCTAAGTTGGCTTATAGGTTTGTTTCATGTGTTTTTAGAATTTTTCATAATCACAACATGGCATACCTTGAGTTGTTTATTTGATTGATTTATATATGTATTAGGCTTGGTATATTATTGCTATAATATTATCTTATTTAGGAGAGTCAAGCTGCTGGAGCAATTGGTAGTCGCCTTAGGCTTGAATGTGGCTGCCAATGGCGATGTGCCCCCTCCAGCTCCGAATGATGCAGGTTCGGCTGCGAGTTCAAATGCTTGGAAAGTGTCACTACCCGGATTTCTCACCCTCGGGAGTCGTGATGGCACCTACTCGTAGAAGCTAGACAAGCCACGAACTTAAAAATCTTTAAACTCTTTTGTTTTAATTCTTTTTAACCATTAAATTAACAAAAATAAACAATTAAATAACAACGAAATATGAAGATTAGCGGAAGTCTTAAATAAATATAAAACCGAATCATCCTGAAGACCAACACATGCCTCTAACCAGAACTTGGTGTCACAACATCCACGGACTACTAAGAGTACTAAATACAATCGTCTGAAAGAAATACAACACTGTTGTCTCGAAAACATGAGATAACAGAATGAAATATAAGATAGAGGAGACGTCGGGCCTGCGGACGCGTGCAAGGCTACCTCGGAGTCTCGATGGACTGAAGGCTGGCTCCCGAGCTACTACTGCTGTCCGGGACCTGGATCTGTGCAAAGAGCACAGAGTGTAGTATCAGCACACCGACCCCATGTGCTGGTAAGTGCCTACGCTAACCGTCGCGAAGTAGTGACGAGCGTAGACCGAGACTACACGATAAACCCTG
>NW_017690118.1:0-5761 GCF_001879085.1 Nicotiana attenuata
AGCACATAAACATAGGGTGCATAGAATTCTCAAAGGGGTTCTACATAACTAATAGGTTTGCTATAAGGTAGGTCATTGGGACATAGAGCAAAGATCACAGTAAAGCCAAATTGAAAACACATGAACACTGGACAGAGTCAACAACACAACATAACTTTTTGTACAGATATCCGTTTGGGCTTAATAATATATCGTTGGAAAGATATTTTGAAGGCCTGTAACTTTCATATTTTGAATTTTTCCCAATTCCTTACAAATTTTCACTAAAACTTGATGGAAGACAGACCTTCTGCCAAATTAGTCGATTTTGTCAAATCTTATGCATCTCACTTTCCATCTTGATTTTGAAACAACTATGTTACCCATAATCATTCCGATGGGACTTCACATGTCCAAAATATAACCTTACTACTCCTTTAACTCATTCATACCTAAGTCGAATTTACGGGGTATTACACTATCATCTTTTTGTCAGTTTCCTACTTAAACTATCCGGTGTCCCCAAAGCCCCCTTGAACTATATCTCCCTAGTTACTAAAAACCCCTTCGTCGATTTTTTCCAGCTGTGTATGATGCACGCTCCCAATTAACTTTAAACTGTGAGTTTACAACACATGGCTACTTAGTTAAGCATAATTTAATTATTATTTTACTTAATGATTTGAACTAATAATCAAAAGTAAAAAATGGGTAAAACCCTTTGTTCTTCCATCTCCTCCAACAATGGTTACCCCTTCTATCAATCTGGATTTTCACCATTAATTTCACTGTAGTTGTTTTCACACTAACCTTTGATTTCACTGTAGTTTATGGTTTAGCCAGAGATTTGGGATTTAAAAAGGCTAGGGTTTGACAAGAAAGAGAAGTTATAGAGAAATAAATAAAGAAAAAAATGAAAAAGAAAGGTAATTTTCACAAGAAATAAGAGAAGAGAAAAGTTTCAAATGGAACCCATAAGGAGAAAGGGAGAAGAAAGGTAAAAAAAAATGAAAACATTGGGTAAGAATAAAGAAAAAAATCTGGAATAAAAAGAAAATAGAAAGGAAAAAGAAATTGAATATCTTAACACTAATTAGCTGTTAGAAGTAGGCCAGGTGGGACCATTTTATGGATAATTTCATCTTTCATGCACCTTTAAATGAGTTATTTCACACATTTTGCCAAACAAGTAACGGGGGGCTTTTAATAACTAAAGAGATATAGTTCAAGGGATTTCAGGGACATCGAATAGATTAAGTAAGAAACTGACAAAAACGTGATAGTTTAGAGGGATTTTAGAATATTAACTCTAAATCATATGAAGAAGTAGTACTTGTTGGTCAAGCCCCAAAGAACTTAGAGAAATACAACTAACAGAATCCAAATAAAGAAACCCCTGGATGGCAAAAGAAATCACACGAAAAATAAAAGTAGATTTAACTAATGGAATTAGAAGCTAACACTGAAGTATTGTTTACAGACAATAAAAGTATAGAAATCTTTAGTTGTAAAAGTAAAACATTTTTCATTTATATATTTCTATCACTAAATCCTAGTTCAATAAAATGTAAGATTCTACTCTGACTCATTTGCACCTCATCCTACTTTGGAGGGAAACATATAACTAAAAGACATTGTTGTTTACTTGTTTATAGACCATCACTTGCACCTTGCTAATTTTTCATTCTTACCCTTTAAAGCATATCATCAGACACGTGAAGAGGCAATGGCGGATCTACATGCTGAATTTGGGTGCTCAAGCATCCATTATTTTTGACAAGATTTAGTAAATTTGTATAGCTAATTATAAAAATATTTAGATAAATATTAAGTGAGCATCCATAACAAAAATTCTATTTTTTTCTTCTTCTTTCAGAATTTTTATTAGTGAGCACCCACGATATTAAAATCCTGGAACCGCCACTCAGAAGAGCAAAACAAAGAACGTGTATGTGATGAGCAATTTTTCATTTCCTTCTTTAAAGCATATTGACAAAAGAGAGAAAGAACATATTAACTCCCCTCGAATCTTCAGCAATTGGCTATGAGTTATGGGTTTACCTATTAAATCAGGAAAACCATCCTACTAAAAGTAATTTAATTGCAGCATTTTGGTCATGGTCATTATCTTTAATAACTTTACGAGTTAAATCATCTCGAAGTTGAACCTTGTCCAAAACTTCTCCAGTTGAATCTTGTTAGGACCGAAAAAATCAGGTGTCATGCGGAAGCTAGCAAAGCAAACCTTGAGCGACGATAAATCCAACAACAAAAGAGAAATCTACCAAAAGGGATACAAACATATAACGTGGTTCGGCCAATTGACCTACGTCTACGACGAAGATGAGCAATCCACTATATAAAAAAAGGGAGTACAAAATATCGAGAAACAACCTCACGAAGAGGCAAACACAAGTGACAACACTAACACTTGTCCCGTAAAGTTCTTCCCCTAAACAAGACTCTCAAGCCCCCTATGGCTACATTGTGGATGCTGCTGAATGAGAAGGACGGATCTTCAATTTATAGAACTCCAAACAATTTCCTACAAGAAAAGGGACTAGCCAAATATGGAAGAATTATAATTTCCTTCTAAGAAAAGAAAATTCATATATGGTAAATATGTTGTCCTTTCCTTCAAAACCAATTATGGTAAGAAAATCTGAACAAACACCTAACAATACACTATTTCAAGACAAAAGATAAAGAAAAAAATAAGCAAACTTATTGTCAGCTGGTCAGTTTGAAAGTAGTTAGGATGGCGAAGGGCATGAATACGGTAAAATGATGAAGATATATAAATCTGGTGACAGTCAAGGCTATCTAGAATGGGGATAAAAAACTGAAGATTAAAAGAAAAAAACTCCCCATCTGCTCATCTACAAATCGTCACGATTCTCTAAGTAAAGATTTTGAAGAAGGGTACAGTCTAATAACAAATGCAAAAGCAGTTTTGTAATTCAACAAGAATGTTTCTGCATTAGTAAGTGTGATCATCAGTCTGCTGAAAGTTTTTGTTAAGACCCAAAACTAAGAGCAAGCAATGCAGAAGAAGGTACAGAAAGAACCATAATTTACCTCGTCGTAAAGCTAAACATAAGGTGTCGGAGTATTTGGATGGCGTGATTTTATGGGCCCATGCGAATTTGGATATTTGGATCGTTATAGCTGAAACATCCCAGAAGAGAATGAGCAAAAAATATCACGACTCATAAGCAAATTTTTCCAATATTGATTTGTTAGGAAAGAATATTAACAATTACAAGTATGCACTTACCGCACCATACAAATCCAAAAACACCAAACAACTTCTATCGAATTTGGGTAAGCTACTAATCACTGAGCTCGAAAGTAAGAAGCCATGTACAAAACTTTCAAACAATTAAGAACCAGCTCACTTTTTTCATGTAAACTCAGAATAACAAAATGAAATAAATCAACAAAATAAAATACACCAATAGCAGACTAAAATTGTAGCTTAAATCTAAGAAAGTAACCTACATCCATTCTTCGAGGTCAAAATACAGAAAACCAACAAACATAAACCAACAAACATGGAGAATGGTTAGATATATAGTAGACGGAAATCCCAATTTCTTTCAAGGTATTTTTGAATTTCACAATATTAACATAAAATTACTATTTAATTTCGAGCAACAAATCAGCAAGAACCCAAAAATTAAACAAGCACAGTTACATATAATGAAAAAAGTATGTCAATTGGGCAACACTGAACTACAAAAACCCAAGCAAAACCCACATTTTCTGTTACAACAAAGAAGCAGAAGTCAAAGGAATTCTGAGCGAAGATCAGCGGTGACCGTCAACCATGTGATTATGTCAATTTAGCAACTAATGAAGTACAAAAATCCAAGTCAAACTCCAATTCTTCTTACAGCGAAGGAGAAGGTTATGGAATTCTGAGCGAACAGAGACAAAAGCAGAGAAAAAGAAATTCTGGACTTTGAAATTACCTATTTGATTCTTCTCTAAAAGATACAAATCAGAAGGCAGACAAAGAAAAACAAAGAAGATTAACAGATTGAGACAATGCTTCTGTGTCAGCTTCTAATTTCATTAGTTAAATCTACTTTTATTTTTCATATGATTTCTTTTTCCATCCAGGGGTTCCTTTATTTGGATTCTGTCAGTTGTATTTCTCTAAGTTCTTTAGGCCTTGACCAACAGGTACTATTTCTTCATATGATTTATGAAATTACTTCTTGTATATTTTGTTTGTGTCACGACCCGGATTTTTTCCCACCCTCGAGGGTCGTGATGGCGCCTACTAATAGGAGCTAGGCAAGCCAACTTAATTAGCAATTTAATTAGCAATTTCCTTAAACACCTGTTCCTTTTTAACAATTAACCGCATTAAATAAAGGCAACGAATTAAATCATAAGCGGAAGACTTAAATGTAGATAAAAGATCGATGATACAGAAGTTCCAACACATATATCTCTACCCCGGGACTGGAGTCACATACTCACGAACATCTAAGGAGTACTACATACAAAGNCCAATGCTCCACGAAGTTCCACGATCGCAATATCCTTCACAAGGTGTTTACAACGCATAGAAGCCATCAATAAAGCATGGAAGGCATAAAAATATCCAAACAATCCACATATAAGGACTCACGGTCATGCTAGACCCCAATGTATAGGAACTCATCACCATGCCTATACATCGTACTCGATCATTTAGAAATTAGCAAACAAGACTCGACTCCTATTCCCTCAAGCTAGGGTTAAACCAAACACTTACCTCAACTTCCACGGCCAATACAATCCTCCACGACCGCTTTCCCTCTTGAATTTGGCTCCAACTCGACCAAATCTATGCAATAAGGACTTCATGATATCAATGTGTGCTAAACGAATCAAACCCAATGACTAATACCGACACTAAACACATTTGCATCAATAACTGTTGCGGCGCGCAACCCGACCCTAATACATTTCAACACTGTTGCAGCGTGCAACCCGATCCACAATTATCACTGTTGCGGCGTGCAACCCGATCCACAATGTCTACCTCTCAACCTTGCCCAAGCAACAGGCACAAATAAAAGGCAAGGAGTGAACAAGTATTTGGAAGGAAATCCCAACAAGGGTACACAATAACCAATAATAACCATGCAAGAGCAAATCGTTATCTCTCTTTTTCTTTCATTATCATATCCTAGTTCTTATTAGCACTCGTGGCCAGCTACAAGGCATTTCTCATCACATATACTCTCACCATTTATGTTTCAGACCGAGCCAATGCTCCACGAAGTTCCACGATCGCAATATCCTTCACAAGGTGTTTACAACGCATAGAAGCCATCAATAAAGCATGGAAGGCATAAAAATATCCAAACAATCCACATATAAGGACTCACGGTCATGCTAGACCCCAATGTATAGGAACTCGTCACCATGCATATACATCATACTCGATCATTTAGCAATTAGCAAACAAGACTCGACTCCTATTACCTCAAGCTAGGGTTAAACCAAACACTTACCTCAACTTCCGCGGCCAATACAATCCTCCACAATCGCTTTCCCTCTCGAATTCGGCTCCAACTCGACCAAATCTATGCAATAAGGACTTGATGTTATCAATGAGTGCTAAACAAATCAACCCAATGACTAATTATAGCTTTTTCATCAATTTACCCCAAAAGGTCAAAAATGCCCTCGGGCCCACATGATCAAAATCCGAGGTTCGAACAAAACCCCGTTTACCCATTCCCCCATAACCCTCAAACTACTGTATCGTTTATTTTTCGGA
>NW_017690119.1:0-5761 GCF_001879085.1 Nicotiana attenuata
TTGCTATGTGATCGAGTACGATGTATAGGCATGGTGACGAGTATCTATACATTGGTGTCTAGCATGACCGTGAGTCCTTATAACGTGATTATCATGACTTGGTTGTGAACTTCGTGTGTATTGGAGGATTTCTATATGTTGTGAATAGCATGTGAACGGTAATATGATCATTTGATATCCTGGGAGCATAGGCTCGAATTGTGATACCAATATTGAAATCATACGAAATGACTTGATTCTTCGGAGCGTTGGCTCAAAATAGTAGAGTGAATTATAAGATAAGAAAAGTAAGAAAGAGAAAGCGTTGTTGGTTATTCCCTTGCCGGGATGTTTGTCAAATATTTGCTTATTTTTATGCCCCTTAATTGTGACTGTTGTTTGGGGAGTTGGACTGTTAAATGACACTGAGGATCGGGTTGCGCGCCGCAATAATGATATTGAGGATCGGGTTGCGCACCGCAACAATGATATTGAGGATCGGGTTGCGCGCCGCAACAATGATACATGATAAATGATATGGGTCGGGTTGCACGCCGCAACAATAGTAATTATGGAGCGGGTTGCACGCCGCAACAGTTATTGAGGCTATGTGTTTGTACTTGAGTATTGATTCTTTGTTCATTGTGAACCTAAGCTGTTTTAGCTGTTACTCTGGATTGCTGTTAATATTGTATCTCCCCTTAGCATGTCTCCCTCCCCTTGTTGTTAATTACTTGATATTCGATTCCCGTTGTATATTTATAACTGCACAGGTTTATGTGATGTCCAGTCTAGCCTCGTCACTACTTCGCCGGGGTTAGGCTAGACACTTACCAGCACATGGGGTCGGTTGTGCTGATGCTACACTTCTGTGCATTTTTGCACAGGTCCAGGTTTTGAGGAGCAGCAGCAGCAGTAGTTCCGGAGCAGACTTTCCTATTCACGAGACTGAGGTAGCCTTGCAGGCGTCCGCAGGCCCGACGTCTCTTCTTTATGTTTTCCTTTTGACTGTCGCCTCATTGTTTTCGAGACAGACAGCTGTTATAATTCTTTCAGACCTTTGTATTTAGTTTATTCTTAGTGGTTCGTGAGTAATGTGACACCAAATCTTGGGTAGAGGCTATTGTTGACTATTCCTCGTTTTGATTCAGACTTATAAATTAGAATTCCGCTATTATTATTATTAAATTCCATATTTCTTATTGATGCTATAGATTGTTAACAGATTTATTTATTAATGAAAGGTAAATAAGTTGGCTTGCTTAGCTACCACGAGTAGGCGCCATCACGATCCCGATGGTGGGAAATCGGGGTCGTGACAACCTGGAGGCTGAATTAGCTAAGGTCAATGAAACCATAGAACAAGCTCAGCAACCGTAGGACTTTCCTTCACCTGTGATTGAAGCTCCCATGGTTGAGGTTCATGCGGGTATCGCATCTTCTTCAAGCCCAATCGAGCCCACTGCTACAAGCCAAGTTGAAACTACCTCTGCTGAAGCCCTTAGTCAAGTTGAGCCTGTTGTCGCCGTTGAAGCTCCTGCCCAAGTTGAGCCCGTTGCTGTTGATGCTTCTTCTTCAGTACCCACATCTTCTTAGAAAATTTATTTTGAATTCCTTGTTTCTGCTGCAGGTACCTCTTTGGAAAATCGTGTTAGAAACCCTTGGCTTCATCTAAGGGTTTATTTTTAGAACGCAAGTCCCCAAGTCTTTTGTGGGGCAATTCTGTATAAACAATTTCATAGTTTTTTTTGATTAAGTTCGCACTTAATCTTAAGTATTTAAGAAGCTTTTGATGTTATTATCTTAGACTTCTGTTTATTCTATTCTTGCCTTTATTTTTAAGGACTTATAAAATAGCTTGCATTTTTGCTCTTTAAAAAATGCTTCTGTTAATCTCATGACTAAATAGTTTTAAACATGAGTTTTATAAAAGAGGGCCCTTTTATATTTCGACACTTAATGAAGAAGACGTCTCAACTTCATAATGGTGTTAACATACGATAAAAGAAATAGGAACACACATGTTTCTTTGGGATAACATTGACAAGTTTTTATTTTGAACCTTGACAAGTTTTGAATTACATCTATAACTTTCTCGTAATTGTTTTTCCTTGTAAGAGATTTTTAAGAAAAAATAATAAACACGAGGTTTTTCTTTATAACCCGTTTTAGAACAATAAATGCAAGATTTTTCTTTATAACTTGCTTTAGTACATAGCTTTTACCCTAACTACAGTAAGGTTTTCTTTAGCCTTGGCTCATGACTTCATGTGACTTTCATTACTCTGCACTTGACTTTTTCAGGCTTGATTTTTCTTCAATCTTCCCTGCCTTCTTAATATATACTTGTGTATATTATGTAGTCCCCCAAGTGTTTGAGTGTTGAAGTATGAAGCCTCGAGCACTTGATAGTTTCTCTCATTTGGTCCTTTTCCTGAAAAGGAAACACATACGGGACTCGGAGGTACGATTACAGATGAAGACTGCTTAACCCGCTTAAATTTCTATCAGAATAATTGTAACCCTAGGCCAGGAATTCTAGTTTATTCCGTGTGCCTTACAGGTCGTGACTCATCATTTAGTACGGGCTAGCTTTTTGCCTATCATCTAAAATCGTTAGTAAAATTTTAACAATTCAAAAAATTAAACGTAAAATGGTGATACCTGACCGTGGGTATTCCTTAGAAGTAATATCTCTTCAAGTGAACAACATTCCAATGTGAAGGTGGCGCTTTACCATCCATTGTTTCCAGTTCATATGCTCCTTTGCCAGCAATACCACAAATTTTGTAGGGTCCTTCCCATGTTGGACTTAATTTTCCCGTATTAGCTGCCTTTGTGGATTGAAAAACATTTTTGAGCACAAAGTCCCCTACTTTAAAAAATCTGAGGCGAGCTTTCCTGTTGTAGTACCATTCTATAACTTGCTTTTGTGCTGCCATTCTTACCAACGCAGCTTCCCTTCTTCCTTTGAGTAGATCGAGACTCGCACGCATTTCTTCATTATTAGACTCTTCAATTACATGTGTAAACCTTGTACTTGGCTCTCCTATTTCAACTGGAATTAAAGCCTCTGCTCCATAAACCAATGAAAATAGTGTTTCTCCCGTACTTGTTTTTGTTGTTGTACGGTATGCCCATAAAACACCGGGTAACACTTCTGGCCAATTGCCTTTTGATTCTTCCAAACGTTTCTTTAAATTATTAATAATAACCTTGTTTGCTGACTCTGCTTGCCCGTTACCTACTGGATGATAAGGTGTGGACGTAATCCTTTTAATTTGCCAACTTTGAAAAAAATTTGTGATTTGTGCCCCTATAAATTGAGGGCCATTGTCACATACGATTTTCTTGGGTACACCGAATCGACATATGATATTCCGCCAGATGAAATCTTTGACCTCCTTTTCTCGTACCTGTTTGAAGGCTCATGCCTCTACCCATTTAGTAAAATAATCAGTAAGTACAAGCAAAAATTTTACCTGTCCTTTTGCTTGTGGTAATGGACCCACGATATCCATTCCCTATTTCATGAATGGTCATGGTGCGATGACCGGATGTAATAATTCCGCGGGTCTATGCATGTTGTCACCGTACCTTTGATATTTATCACATTTGGCCACGAAACTTTCCGCTTCTTCTTCCATTTTTGGCCAATAGTAACATGCCCTGATTAAAGTTCTTACCAATGATCTTCCTCCAGCGTGATTTCCACAATGCCCCTCATGTATTTCCCTCATTACGTACTCTGTTTGAGAAGGTCCGAGGCATCTAGCTAAGGGGCCACCAAACATTTTACGATATAGGTTGTCTTGATTTAAACAGTAGCGAGCAGCCTTTTTGCGAAGTGCATGGGCTTTTTTCTTGTCATCAGGGACGGTTCCATACTGCAAAAAAACTACAATCTCGTTCCTCCAATCCCAAGTTAAATTATTAAAATTTACCTCATTCTTGTCAGGATCAAGAGCTGAATGAAATAGATGAATAATTGAGGCACTTGCATCGCTTGTCACATCAGCTGCGGATGCGAGATTAGCTAAAGCATCTGCTTTGAGATTCTCATCTCTTGGTACCTGCGTAACTTTCCAGGTTTGAAATTGCTTTATCAGTTCTCACACCTTTTCTAAATATTGTTGCATCCTGGTTTCCCTGGCTGTATAAGTCCCCAGCATCTGGTTAACCACGAGTTGAGAATCGCTCTTTATTATGATTTGATTTATGCCCAGTTCTCGAGCTAATTCCAAACCTGCAATCACAGCTTCATACTCTGCCTCATTGTTAGTTATTGAATGACATTTAATTGCTTGTCGTACAGTTTCACCCGTAGGTGGTACCAAAACAATCCCTAAACCTGCTCCTTTCACATTAGATGAACCATCAGCGAATAAAGTCCAAATTCCTGGATTAGCTCCATTGAGTATCTGTACTTCTTTTTCTACTTCTAATTGTATCCCTTGGCTAAAATCAGCTACAAAATCAACTAACACTTGTGATTTTATAGCAGTTCTAGGTTGATACGTGATTTCGTATTCACTTAACTCTATAGCCCACTTAGCCAACCTACCTGATAACTCATGCTTATGTAATATATTACGTAAAGGGTAGGCGGTTACTACAGCAATAAGATGACACTGAAAATAAGGTCTCAATTTCCTAGATGCCATGATTAATGCAAGAGCAAGCTTTTCTTATTGAGGATACCTTGTCTCCGCATCTAACAGAGATTTACTAACATAATAGATAGGGGATTGTTTACCTTGTTCTTCCCGAACCAAAACAGCACTTACCGCTACTTCTGAAACAACAAGGAAAATGAGTAGTCTTTCCCCAGCCTTTGGTTTTGCGAGCAAATGTGGATTTGACAAGCATGCTTTCAAATCTCTGAGCGCCTGTTGACATTCTTCATTCCATTCAAAATGATCCTGCTTTTTAAGGTCTGAGAAGAATCTAAAGCATTTCTCTGATGACTTAGAAATAAATCTACCCAAAGCTGCAATCCTCCCTGTTAGTCATTGAACTTCTTTCTTACTTGAAAGTACATCAGGGATTTCCTCAATAGCCTTAATATGTGCAGGATTTACCTCAATACCACGGTTAGAAACAAGAAAACCCAAAAACTTACCTGATGCAACACCAAATGCATATTTTTCGGGGTTTAAACAAAATCTTAAACGTTTCAGACAGATGTGATATATGATCTAATGTATGTTGTGTTTTAACGAGCATATCATCTATATAAACTTCCATAGTCTTTCCCAAATGTTCTGAAATATTTTAGTAACTAAACTTTGATACGTTGCTCCTGCATTCTTTAAACCAAAAGGCATTACCTTATAGCAATAAGTCCCCCTGTCTGTTATGAATGATGTTTTTTCTTCATCATCTGGATCCATTTTAATCTGATTATAACCCGAATATACATCTAAAAAACTTAACAATTCGTGCCCTGCAGTAGCATCAATTAGTTGATCTATATAAGGTAATGGAAAAGAATCTTTAGGACAAGCTTTGTTAAGGTCTGTATAATCTACACAAACTCGCCATTTACCATTCTTTTTAGGTACCACGACAGTGTTAGCTAGCCATTAAGGATACTATACCTCACGAATAGACCCATTCATTAATAATTTGTTCACCTCATCCTGAATCACCTGATTTTTAAAAGCGCCTTGCTTTCTTTTCTTCTATTTGACAGGTGGGTGAGATGGATCTTCATTTAATTTGTGAGTCATTACCTCCGGTGGTATACCTTTCATATCAGAATGGGACCAAGCAAAACAAT
>NW_017690120.1:0-579 GCF_001879085.1 Nicotiana attenuata
ACCTAGTCTGATGAATTTTCTCCTAGGATCGAAATCTTAGTCTGATGAATCTTTCTCCTAAGATAACAAAAGAAAAAAAAAACCTAGTCTGATGAATCTTTCTCCTAGGATAAACGTCTTAGTCTGATGAATTTTCTCCTAAGAGAGAAGACCTAGTCTGATGAATTTTCTCCTAGGATTGAAATCTTAGTTTGATGAATTTTTCTCCTAAGATAAGAAAACCTAGTCTGAAGAATTTTTTCCTAGGATAAACGTCTTAGTCTGATGAATCTTTCTCCTAAGATAACATAAAAAAAGGACCTAGTCTGATAAACTTTCTCCTAGGATCGAGGTCTTGGTCTGATGAATTTTTCTCCTAAGATAAGAGTCCTAGTCTGATGAACTTTCTCCTAGGATAGAAATCTTAGTCTGATGAATCTTTCTCCTAAGATTACGGAAAAAAAAGGACCTAGTCTAATAAATTTTCTCCTAGGATCGAGGTCTTAGTCTGATGAATCTTTCTCCTAAGATAGAAGACCTATTCTGATGAACTTTCTCCTAGGATAGAAATCTTAGTCTGATGAATCTTTCTCCTAAGAT
>NW_017690120.1:4913-5761 GCF_001879085.1 Nicotiana attenuata
CCCCAAAAGACTCTTGTCAGCCTACTTGGCGCAAGCAAAGATAACTTGTGATTCTCTCTGACAGACAAATTGCTCAAAAAGTAGGAAGTTATTCAAGATATCAGAAAAGGTCACCTGAGCAAAGATCTCCAGTTGGGATAAGGCTGATTGAGCCACAAATACAAATGGTACTGGGTGTGAAACAATTAGGGTTGATGCAGAGCAAAAGTCTCTTGAAACCGACTCAAGCTGATTGAGCAGAAGCCAAGCTGCACAAGACTCAAGGCCACAAACCGACCATCATTTTCAAAACTGACACATTTTTCTTTGTGTGAAATAGGAACAAAGTAGTGCAACGAAAGTGGTTCAAAAAAACAAAACAAAAAAAAAACAAAAAAAGAGAAGGAAAAGAAAAGAAGAGAAGAGACTACAAAGGGAAGTTTCTCAAATCTTTGCCTTTATTTGTCTTGCTATTGTGCATAAAATCTTGCCATTGATCTTCACATTTTTCCTCCTAGTATAAAAAGTCCTAGTTTGATGGATTTTTCTCCCAATAATCTTACTCCGATGAATCTTTCTCCTAAGATAGAAAACCTAGTTTGATGAATTTTCTCCTAGGATACAAAATCTTAGTCTGATGAATCTTTCTCCTAAGATACCCAAAAAAAAGAAGAAAAGAGGACCTAGTCTGATGAACTTTCTCCTAGGATCAAAATCATAGTCCGATGAATTTTTCTCCTAAGATAGAAAACCTAGTCTGATGAATTTTCTCCTAGGATCGAAATCTTAGTCTGATGAATCTTTCTCCTAAGATAACAAAGAAAAAAAACCTGTACTGATGAATCTTCTCCTAGGATAAACGTCTTAGT
>NW_017690121.1:0-565 GCF_001879085.1 Nicotiana attenuata
TTAACATTAAAACAAATTCAAAAGAAGCATTAACTCAAAATTTAAAGTCTAAAAAAAATGCAAATTAAACTATGTTTGTGGATTTTCCATTTCATGAGACGATTGACTTTCAAATTAATCTTAAAAAAAAATGTAAAATTAACTCCTAAATGCATATGCACAGTTTTTTGAGTTTTTATTGATTAAACAAAAATCAAAATGCACAGACAAATGCGAATAATTAACACAGAATGCCACGAAAAGTCAACAAACTTGCAAGTAATGAGAAGAAATCATTTTGTTTTGAATTTATGGGAATAATTCATATAGGGCAAAAATTACGTGCTCACAGCTGCCCCTCTTTGCTCGGGAACATGAAGAGTTTCCGTGCAAAGATAAGTGAGCGGAAACGAGCAATTTTTGCCCGTCTGAATATTCCGTGTGAAGCATTTTGAAAGGTTTGACCGCACCCTGCTTCAAAGGTTGCCTACATATCCTGGGCTGAACAGGAATCAGGTCAGTGTAGTTCGGGAAGGTCTGGTAGCTGGGACTACCATGAAGCTATGGTTTCACTGTTGCTGCTGCT
>NW_017690121.1:5246-5761 GCF_001879085.1 Nicotiana attenuata
TCAAAGGCTCATATTCATCATCAACGGGATTCTCAGCGAGATGATCAGCCAGCGCTTGTGCTTTCATTGCAGTCCGAGTCACGTAGACAATATCGAATTCCGTAAGCAGGATTTGCCATTTCGCTAGCCTCCTTGTGGGCATGGGCTTTTGAAATATATACTTCAATGGGTCCAACCGAGAGATGAGATAGGTAGTATATGCTGACAAGTAATGTTTCAACTTTTGCGCTACCCAGGTTAAAGCACAACACGTCCTCTCGAGTTGAGTGTATTTTACCTCATATGATGTGAACTTCTTGCTGAGGTAGTAAATTGCCTGCTCTTTCTTTCCTGTGATGTCATGTTGCCCCAGTACACAACCAAAAGAATTGTCCAACACAGTCAGGTAAAGGATCAAGGGCCTTCCTGGCTCTGGCGGGACCAACACAGGTGGACTAGCCAAATACTTCTTAATCTTGTCAATGCTGCTTGACATTCGTCTGTCCATCTGAGCGCATCATCTTTCTTTAGCAGCC
>NW_017690122.1:0-1214 GCF_001879085.1 Nicotiana attenuata
TCTCGTGATGATTCAACAAATTCCTGGATGTGCGGTCGTTTGGCCGGTCTTCCGAATGCAACGTCCCTTCTATACCAAGCCTGATAATCAGGCGACACTTCTCCTTTGGCTCGATCTCAAACACAAGTGTTTGCCGTCAAATATTTACATTCGCTCCAGACTTGGCGGACCATTGCTTCGAGAAACTGGCCATCAGGGCCAATCTCAACCACTTGCAAACTGAGATCGTCATCCTTGGGTACTATCTGGCATCTCCCCAGCTGCCTCAACACTCGATACGGGGCGTAAGGCTGAATGCTTCTAAGCCCCATCAGAAGGAATTATGGTCTGGCTGCCGGCATATGTACGATTTCATCAACGGGTAACCATCCCAGTGTCCACTCTATTTGGCTTGCGGTGAGAGAAGGAAAATATGTTGTCCAACCCGTGACTCCTTCTAGCAATTCAGCCCCTTTAATCCTTGTGTAAAACTCTTCTATGCATGTTTTTTCTGGAGAACCGTAGCTCAAAAACTGAGGACGATGACACAGATGCTCGATCATCCACATTTGTAACAATAGACTGCACCCCTCGAAGGAAGCTTCCCCGGCCTTGCAGGCTGTAAGAGCACGGAAGATGTCGGCCAATATCATAGGTGCAAGTGTACTTTTGGCTTGAGTAATTAACGTGCTGACGACCCCAGCTATTTTTATGTCAATGTTCCCATCCTTCCTTGGAAATACTAAAAGCCCCAGGAAAGCTACCATAAAGGCGAAACGTTGATGCTCCTCCCACTTTTGGCGGTTTCCTTTGCTACATATCTTACTTTCTGGGTTGTTGAACCCCCCGATATGGCCATATCGATGATATATAAAGCTCAGAGTACAAAAGCCATTTGTCAGATCTGTGTTATGGACGTTTCTGACTATCTTCAAAGAGTCTAGAAATCTGTGCACGGCTACAACTCTGGGGGCAACCAAGTATTTGTGCCTCAACGGAACTTCATCCTTTCCAATGTAGCCAGCTATTTCTTCTAATGTCGGGGTAAGCTCAAAGTCCGAAAAATGGATCACATTATGTGCTGGATCCCAACATGTAACCAGTGCTCTAATAATATCTCCCCGAGGCGTAATATCGAGCAAACCGGTAAGTCCTTTCAAATGTTTCTTGACTGCAGCTTGCCCTTCTCCGCCTAAATCATTCCACCACAGACGTAACTCCAAAGGGATTTTATG
>NW_017690122.1:1321-3444 GCF_001879085.1 Nicotiana attenuata
ACAATTTCTGTTCAAATTTCCAATTTAACAAACAGCCGGTATTGCGGATACGGCCTTTTAGCACTTCATAAGGAAGATTTTAAGGCTGTGCCTGCTAACCGTTAAAAATGACTCAGGGTGGCTGTTCTTGCAAAACAGCCTTCCGGCGCCCTTTTGGGGACATTCGGCTTATTTTAAACAAGAATGGCGGCACCCGACTTATTCATGATGAAATTAAAAATTTCGGCATTTTTTGGCTATTTTTGAAAAAGGGGAGGTTGGAACCGATGAGGGTTGCCTACGTATCTCACATCCGGTGAGAATCAAACCAACGTAGTTCGGGCAGATAAATCTAACTATTTTGAAAACAAGACTCTTTTTGTTTTTGGCAAATACACTATTTCTGAAAGCAAGAGTCTTTTTTATTTTTATTTTTATTTTTATTTTTATATATTTTCTTTTCAGTGGCAAATAAAATAAACTAATTTGAAAATAAAACTCTTTTTGTTTTTCTTTTCCGTTGGCAAACTTAAAAAGAACTTTTATTTATTTTCTTTTTTCATTTTCTCAAAAAAAAATTCGGCAGCATTTCGGCACTACTTGGACATTGATTTTTCTAATATTAACTCTCCACACTGCTATTTTCTCTTTTCTCTTCTTGTTTTTCAACTTTCCAGATATTCAAAGCCGGTCAGCATGCGAGTCCAAAACAGATAAATGCACAAGTAGGATGCATCAGGATGGTCCATTATTCTGGGTACACCTATCCTAGACGGACCCAACCCCTGTGTTGAGTCCCCTAAGTCAAAATGCACGTGATGTAGATAAGCGTTCCTACTACGGATCCGGCATGGGGTCAAGTTATTCTATGTTCAAAACCTGGGTATATGTTCTAGACTGTGTACCCGAGCGGACAACTCGAGCCGAGGAGGGGGCTACGTACCGAGAACCAAAAGGCCATCCGACTTAGTAACTTGTCCGGCCTCTTTCTTATTTCAGGGTATTGACACTAACAGAATAGGGAGTCTCAACCAGTAAGCACATCCCCGGAGGTGAGAAGAGAAGGGTTTCGGCACAGTTTATATACAGTTCAGATAATATCAAAGCGGTAAAAAACAACATTTTGCACATTGAGCATGAAACATGTGGGAAAATCAGATAAAGTCAAATACAACAATATATCTAAGCTCGAATTCTGAACCCTGAACCAAAGTTCTGGGTTCATGTCCCCAGCGGAGTCGCCAGAGCTGTCACACCTCCTTTTTCTACACCCGCGAGGGCGTAAGGAGTTTTTCCACTTAAAGGACAATCGGAACGGGATTTGTTATTAAAATTCAGAGTCGCCACTTGGGAGGTTTATGGTGTCCCAAGTCACCGGTTGAATCCCGAACCAAGGAAATTATGACTCTATTAACAGTCCGCGAACCAGAAATCCGAGTAAGGAATTCTGTTAACCCGGGAGAAGGTATTAGGCATTCCCGGGTTCCGTGGTTCTAGCACGGTCGCTCAACTGTTGTATTTGCTTCTATCTGATTTTAAAACATATTCTAACCTATGTGCCCTTTATTTTAACCGCTTTTATTTTATGTCTTTTTAACAAGAATTGCAACATCGTGTAAATGTATCTCGAACCACGTCACACCTGTGCACCTGTGGCATTTGACGCATTTCGACTCCGTTGAGATTTGGATTTGGGTCACATAAATGTGCACCCGTATTTAGGAAGGTAAAATTATTTAAATTGCGTGCCTAAAGAGACTATCGCGTTATTATCTTTGGAGAAGGCCGTGAAATTTGCTAAACGGGCCATCTCGAAGTCTAAGTATTTTAGCATAAACAATTACCGAGGGCCCCGCAATTTGTATGTTTTATTCCGCGAAGCTCGTCTCATTTATTACTTAAAAGGAAAACCTAAAAGCAACTATAATTTTCTATTTGTATTTATATAAAAGGAAAAGTCCTAATTAACATTGATAAATGGATACTCAGCGGGGACAACCCAAGAATTGCCTTAGGGAGTGGGCTTCAAGGCCAACCCATGCAGAGGGGGGCTGAATCAGCCTTGGCGACATGAGTAGAAGAATGGACCAGTGGGAAGATGATTCCGTTTTTTGGCTTATGACTGGCCCAGCGAAAATCTAGGC
>NW_017690122.1:4771-5761 GCF_001879085.1 Nicotiana attenuata
ATTTCTGGGAACGAATTTAATTGATATTATGGGTTTATCTTTGTCGAAATAAACTCATAATATTAATCAAAATCATCCGAGAGTGAAGCCTTCCAATGGCAGAAAACTTGAAACCCTAGATTTGAAATTCGGGTGCTTCTACTCAGATTCGAGGGGATTTGGTTGGGGATTAATGATGAGGGAGGTCAGGGGGTATATGGTATGAATTTGGGGTGGTTTGGACGGAGTGGCGTCATGGCCGAAAAACTTCAAATTAATGTTCGAGCACTTCTGGTTAGATTCGAGGGACGGGGTTTGGGGGGTTTGAAAGAGGAGAACAGGGCGGTCCTAGGGTGTTCATTTGGTTGGATTTGGATGACTTTGCGTTTTGGCCGGAGGTTTTCGATCCAATATTCGAGCAACTCGGCTGTGATTTGAGTGAATCTAAAGCCAGATATGGAAAGAGGAGGAGAAAAGGATTTAAGGGTGTTAATTTGGACGGGAACGGAGGTCGGTCGCCGCCGTGAGGCGATTTCCGGCGGCGGAGCATGGCGGCATTACAGGGTTCTGTTTTGGGGTGAAATGAGAGAGAGGACACGGGCGGGGGGGGGGGGGGGGTGCAGGGGTTCGGACACTCTTATACTAACAAAACCCTACTTCTCCACCGTTGGATGGATTATCCTCGACGGCCAGGATTGATAGAAGGGGAGACGACGTCGTTTCGTGCGTCTCAAGATGGACCGGGTTAGGGATTTGGGCTAACAGGCGGATCTGGGGGGGGGTTTTAATTTGGGCTAAGCCAATTTTGGCCCAATTTTGGTCTTCTTATCAAGCCCCACTTTCTTTTATTTTAATTGTCCCCCTTTTTCATTTTTGTTTTGCTTTTATTTTTGTATTTTATACTTTTTTCTGATTTTATAAAATGCTAAAACAAAACAAAGACCTAATTAAACTATTTAACTCCTAAAATTATTTAAAACTTATTTAAAGATAAGTGCAACAATTAACAAT
>NW_017690123.1:0-1786 GCF_001879085.1 Nicotiana attenuata
GACTTGAATTGTATTCCCTGTTCTCCAGGTGGGCTCCTGATTGCTGAACTTGAAATGTATTCCCATGTTCTCCAGGTGGGCTCCTGATTGCTGAACTTGAAATGTATTCCCATGTTCTCCAGACGGGCTCCTGATTGCTGAACTTGAAATGTATTCCCATGTTCTCCAGGCGGGCTCCTGATTGCTGAACTTGAAATGTATTCCCTGTTCTCCAGGTGGGCTCCTGACTGCTGACTTGAATTGTATTCCCGTGCTCTCAGGTGGGCACCTGATTGCTAAACTTGAAATGTATTCCCTGTTCTCCAGGTGGGTGCCTGATTTCAACAAAATAAATAAAAATAGAGAAAATTTCTGCCCCAGTTTGGTAGCTGGGTATATGTATGAGTGTAAACCGAATCATGTTACCAAATATCAATAAGAACTTGAAAGCTGAAACTTGAAATGTATTCCCATGTTCTCCAGGTGGGCGCCTGATTGCTGAAACTTGAATGTATTCCCATGTTCTCCAGGCGGGCTCCTGATTGCTGAACTTGAAATGTATTCCCATGTTCTCCAGGTGGGCGCCTGCCTGCTGAACTTGAATTACTTCTCCCTGTTCTCCAAGTGGGTACCTGATTTCAACAAAATAGACCAAACAAAGAAATATTTTCTGCCCCTGTTTGGTAGCAGGGTACATAGGTGACTGTTAAACTGAATTCTTCTACCAACTATTACTAAGAATTTGAAAGCTAGGTCCTATTATCCAGGGAGGTCCTGACAACTCTTAATTAAACGACAATTATAAATCTAAGTTATATCTTCTAAAGGTATTACTTCCGCTAAGTCCTGTTATCTACGAGGGTCTTAAAACTACATCCTATTATCCAGGAAAGTCCTGAAAATCAAAATCAAGTCTTATCTTAAAAGTGACAATTTTTATGGCTGAATTATACTACCCTACAACAGAATACGCTACATCTTGTTATCCAATGAAAATCTTAAAACTAGGTCCCATTATGCAGGGAGGGTCCTGAAAACTTCTAATTGAATCCTATCTTAAACATGCAAACTTTGAAGCCAACTTATATTCTTTTGGGGTATATTTATGCTAAATTATGCTATTCATGATTGTTTTGAAATTTAAACTAGGTCCCACTTTCCAGGAGGGTCCTGAAAATTTACGGTCATACCTGTCTGGTGCTTGCTCTTCCCTTATGGATAGTTCCTCCGAAACAAACAAAATTTTCTGCCCTTGTTTCAATCAAAGGACAATCTTGTCAGTTTAAAATGGTGGTTAGTTGATGGTATTCTTGCTGAAGATGTCTTCGCTGCTGTGTTTTGCTTGGACCCGCTTCTCCGACTTGGCCCTAAACCGCTTGACTTTCTAACTGACTTTCAAACTAATGACCTTGATGACCTGAGTGTTCTATACCCAAACCGTTGTTTTACATCTCTGACCCCTTTCTCGGAACCTTTGCATCCCCATGAAGTTACCAAGACATTCCACCGATGAAACTTCCGGTGACTCCCTATATCCCACTTTACATCCTACTATCTTTGGTATGTTCTGGCCACACTGTGCTTTGCAACTTTTGAAGCTGGTAGTGAGCTTTGAAATCCTTTCTTATTTGCTTTGAACAAGACTGACATTGGAACATCTTAAAGAAACAAAACCCCAAAAGAAATGAAATGCAATGTCCTTGAGAGTTAAGGATAAAGAAATCCAAAACAGGACGACTTGCTAAAAGGAAAAAAAAGAAAAGAGACTTATCTGAGTGAAACAGCTGGTACCATTGATCATGACATG
>NW_017690123.1:3590-5761 GCF_001879085.1 Nicotiana attenuata
TCTGTAATGATCACCTTTGGTATCCCAAACCGACAAATGATATTTGAGTGCACAAAATCAACCACCGCTTTCTTGGTTACAGACTTGAATGTTTTGGCCTCAACCCACTTGGTGAAATAATCAATGGCCACCAGAATAAACCTGTGCCCATTTGATGCTGCTGGCTTAATTGGCCCGATGACATCCATGCCCCACGCAACAAAAGTCCACGGTGCAGACATGGTGTGCAATTCCGATAGTGGAGAATGAATCAAATCTCCATGCACTTGACACTGATGACACTTGCGCACAAAACTGATACAATCCCGCTCCATAGTAAGCCAATAATAGCCTACTCGGAGAATCTTCTTTGCCAACACGTACCCACTCATATGCGGTCCACAGACTCCAGAATGTACCTCGGTCATGATAGTCGTGGCCTGTCTAGCATCTATGTATCTCAACAACCCAAGGTCCGGAGTTCTTTTATACAATACCCCTCCACTGAAGAAAAATCCACTTGCCAACCGTCGAATCGTTCTCTTTTGATCACCTGTGGCCTGTACTGGATACACCCCATCCTAATATATTCCTTGATATCATGAAACCAGGCTCACCATCAAGTTCTTCTTCTACCACATTACAGTAAGCATGCTGGTCGCAGACCTAAATCTGCAAAGGTTCCACATAAGCCTTATCTGGATGATGCAATATTGACGCCAATGTAGCCAATTCATCGGCAACCTCATTATGAATCCTCGGAATGTGCTTGAACTCTATTGATTGAAACCGTTGACAAAGATCGTGCAAACATTATTAGTACGGTATAAGCTTCATGTCCCGTGTTTCCCATTCCCCTTGAATCTGATCTACCAGAAGGTCTGAGTCCCCCATGACCAAGACTTCCTGGACACCCATGTCTACAGCCAGCCTCAAACCCAAGATACATGCCTCATACTCAGCCATGTTGTTAGTACAGTAAAAATGAAGCTGAGCCGTAATAGGGTAGTGTTGCCCTGTTTCAGAAATAAGTACCGCTCCTATCCCAAAGCCTTTCATATTGGTAGCCCCATCAAAAAAAAGTTTCCATCCTGACTTTTCGACCTGTTCCAACTCATCAACATGCATCACCTCTTCATCAGGGAAGTATGTCTTCAAAGGTTCATATTCTTCATCCACCGGATTCTCGGCCAAATGGTCAGCCAATGCCTGAGCTTTCATCGCAGTCCGGGTCACATAGACAATGTCAAATTCTGTGAGCAAGATCTGCCACTTTGCGAGCCTCCCTGTGGGCATAGGCTTCTGAAAGATATACTTCAAAGGATCCAACCGAGAGATGAGGTAAGTAGTATAAGATGATAAGTAATGTTTCAACTTCTGTGCTACCCAAGTTAGGGCGCAACACGTCCTCTCAAGCTGAGTATACTTAACCTCGTAAGATGTGAACTTCTCGCTGAGATAATATATGACCTGCTCTTTCCTGCCGGTGATATCATGCTGACCCAATACACAACCAAACGAATTGTCCAAAACCGTCAAATACAGAATCAAAGGCCTCCCTGGTTCTGGTGGGACCAACACCGGTGGGTTTGACAAATATCCCTTTATCTTATCAAATGCCTCTTGACACTCGTCTATCCACTTGACTGCAGCATCCTTCTTTAACAGCTTGAAGATAGACTCACATGTTGTCGTAAGCTGAGTAATAAACCTGCTGATGTAATTCAGCCTCCCTAAAAATCTCATCACCTCAGTCTTGTTCCTCGGAGGTGGCAATTCATGGATGGATTTGATCTTTGATGGGTCCAATTCAATACCTCGACAGCTGACTATGAATCCCAACAATTTTCCAGATGGAACACCGAAAGCGCATTTTGCAGGATTAAGCTTAAGATTGTACCTGCGAAGCCTTTGGAAGAACTTTATCAGATCCCTGACGTGGTTAGACTGCTTCCTGGACTTTATAATTACATCATCCACATAAACCTCGATCTCCTTGTGTATCATGTCATGGAATATGGTTGTTATTGCCCTCATGTAGGTTGCCCCAGCATTTTTCAAACCGAAAGGCATGACTCTGTGGCAGTATGTCCCCCATGGCGTGATGAATGCCGTCTTTTCTGCATCTTTCTCATCCATTAAGATCTGGTGGTAGCCCGCATAAAAATCCACAAAAGAACCAATCTCATGTT
>NW_017690124.1:0-684 GCF_001879085.1 Nicotiana attenuata
TCCGCCACCTATAGCTCCACGTATCACCACCGAGTCCCAGTGCCACCACCTAGTCCAGTTCCACCAACTCTAGCTCCAGTGCCACCACCTAGTCCAGTTCCACCAACTATAGCTCCAGTGCCACCACCTAGTCGAGTTCAACCTTCTACAGCTCCACCACTCCTGACTTATCATCTTCGTCCGCCCCCAGCATCAGGCCCAGCTGATTCACGTCCTGCACCTGACCCTACTAATACTGCGGACTTGTCTCCTCTTAATCAACCGATTGCACTACGCAAAGGTATACGGTCCACAGTTAATCCTAATCCTCATTATATCGGTTTAAGTTACCATCGTCTCTCATCATCCCATTGTGCATTTGTGTCATCTTTGTCCTCTATTTCCATTCCTAAGTCTACAGGTGAAGCACTGTCTCATCCCGGATGGCGACAGGCTATGATTGACGAGATGTCTGCTTTACATACGAGTGGTACTTGGGAGCTTGTTCCTCTTCCTTCAGGTAAATCGACTGTTGGTTGTCGTTGGGTGTATGCAGTTAAAGTTGGTCCAGATGGCCAGGTTGATCGACTTAAGGCTCGTCTTGTTGCCAAAGGATATACTCAGATATTTGGACTTGATTACAGTGATACTTTCTCTCCCGTGGCTAAAATTGCATCAGTCCGCCTTTTTCTATCCATGGCTGCT
>NW_017690124.1:5101-5761 GCF_001879085.1 Nicotiana attenuata
CGAGAATGAGTTTTTAATGTGTTCAAGATTCTACATGTAACAATCAGGTGTCTTAAGGTTGTGTAGGTGGTTAGAGATTGTGTTTTCATTGGAAAAGGTCAAGACTTGTGGTATTTTATGTTAATTATGGGATTCTATGTATCAGTATCTGGAAAGTAAAGGTAACGGATTTAGATTCGCAGGAAGTTCTTCAGAGTAAAGTATTTTGGAATGTGGTGTTTCTGGGAATATTTGAGAGAGGATTCAGTGGCTTATGGGTCTTAGATAGTGTGGTCTTGTGCTTGGGTCTCATGTAGTGAGCCTGGGTTGAGGAACTATGGTGCTACAGCAAAGGGGCACCTATAGCTCCAGTATCACCACCGAGTCCAGTGCCACCACCTAGTCCAGTTCCACCAACTCTAGCTCCAGTGCCACCACCTAGTCCAGTTCCACCAACTATAGCTCCAGTGCCACCACCTAGTCGAGTTCAACCGTCTACAGCTCCACCACTCCTGACTTATCATCGTCGTCCACCCCCAGCATCAGGCCCAGCTAATTCACGTCCTGCACCTGACCCTGCTAATACTGCGGACTTGTCTCCTCTTAATCAACCGATTGCCCTACAAAAAGGTATACGGTCCACAGTTAATCCTAATCCTCATTATATCGGTTTAAGTTACC
>NW_017690125.1:0-706 GCF_001879085.1 Nicotiana attenuata
GAAGAGTGGGCGCTAATACTTTTACCCAATAGTGGTATCGGGGTCAATTTCCACAGGGAGCTAGAAAGGGAGTTGGATATTTGCTTAGTCTAGAAATGCGTGTTTGCTTCTAATTGATCTTCTATCATTCTTGGGTTTTTATGATTATCAACTACAATTTAACAACTACTAATTATAACTAAATTATGCTGAGATATTAATGCTAGGTTGTATGCAAGATAGAGAAAGACACTAGGGTCGTGGCATTTACCTAGGTGGTCAACTAACGGGTAGAGATTCCTAATACAAGAATGATGATTATGGGGCTTATGCTATAACCTTTGGACGATTGAACTCACTCTCACACCTCTCGGTAGAAAGAGCAATTTTGCCCAATTGACTCTCTCGAGACCAACTGGGTAGGCCAACAAGCCCAAGCAACTTAGGGTTCAAGTTGGGTAATTACTCTCTCGAGGTTTAACCCGTTAATTGGGACTACCATTCTCATGGGTCCATCCCAGTTCCTTGTTGGGTTAATTTTGGAGTCATAGACACTCTTTCTCAAGAAGAGTCAAGACCCACTAAGCTAGACTTAGTGTTTGCAACCACCAAATCCTAGTTAAATCATAAAATTAACCCAAATAGCAAACACCCAACATTATTCAAGCATTAAACAATCACACCCATTAATTACCCACACTAGGGTTGAGCCACAACCCTAGCTAAT
>NW_017690125.1:5069-5760 GCF_001879085.1 Nicotiana attenuata
GCTTAAAAATGTTCCAGAGACACCCCTCTCTGAATCTCACCGACGCGGTCCACACTGTTTTGGACCGCAGCCGTGTTAGGCTAGCGCGGACCGCGCAGAAAGGACGCGCGGCCGCGTAGGGCAGACAATGAACTGAGTATGGGGGTTTTCATTTAATTCCAATTTTTTTGCTCAAATTATGGGTGCTAATTGTCCCTACTCATTTACTAATCAAGAATTCATGCCCATTGTTTCACATAAACACACAAAATCTACCCTAACAAGTAAAACTAAGAGAGAAAGAAGAAAATAAGAAGTTATACTAATAGAAAGCAAATAAAAATAAAAAGATTAAACTATAAATGAGATTAGTGAGGAATGTTACCAGGGGTTGTGAAAATTTCAACTACTTGAAGCAAGTTCTTTTGATGCACAGTGAAAATTTAGAGCTCAGGTAGAAAATTAGCGAAAAGGTTAAAATGAAGCCTAGGTCTCTATTTTTAGAAAACACTGTGGGACCCATTACTTACCCACCAGCGCGGCCGCGCAGAAATGGCCGCGGACCGCGCTGGATTTCCAGCTTCCTTAATTGCCCGAACAACCCACGCGAACCGCACTGTTTTGGTGCGCAGCCGCGTGGGAAGCTTCAGAGAGTATGTAATTTGGGCTGCTCCCGCGCGGACCGCGCAAAAAACTGTCACGCGGACCGTGC
>NW_017690126.1:0-911 GCF_001879085.1 Nicotiana attenuata
GATGTTGAGGATGCTGAAAGTCCAGAAGTTCATGTGTGTGAGCGCATTGGTCCTCACTCCAAACATTTTTCTACATTGTGCTTGGATGACAATATGGAAATAGAGTCATCCGAGTCGATTGAGAAGTCAAGGAATGAGGAACAAGGTGCCTACATTCTGGAATTTTTCTTGCCAGAAAGACAGGACTACATACCTCATCTAAAAGCCAAGAAGTGTAGAAGAGTACAATGGTTGCTTGGGCCAATTAGATTTGTTCCTCCACTCCTGGAGCATAGCCGAAAACTTGATGCCAAATTGGGGGTTCAATTCATAAGCTCGAGGTGGAGGCAAAAAGTGATGCGCGTCGTGCCGCGACGTTAAATCAAGCGCTTGTTGGGAGGCAACCCAGCTTTATTGCTTTCTTTTATTTATTTTTTATTTTTTTTAATTGTATTATTTTTGTAGTGTCAATTTTTTTTTATTTTTTAGGAGCATGGAAAGCAAAGGTATTGGAAGGATGCAACAGCAAATTAAATAGTTGGAACTAAGTGTGAGGTACCCGCACGAAGGACCAAGTCTGGGAGAAGTCTGAGTACCCCATGAACTGCTAGTGCTTCGGCCTTTGGCCTACCAGGAAGTTTCTCTTACCCTCTTATGGTTATGCTGTGCATTGGGGACAATGCACAATTTTAAGTGTGGGGTGATGAGATTGTCTGGGTGACTTTTCATGCCACTTTAGCTGTATTAGTTTAATTAAATAGTATTTTTTTTAAAAAGATTGGACTTTTCCCGACGATGGATCTACTAGACAATTTTCTTGAGGGATTTAAGTCTAAAGAAAAAAAAGTATTTTTTTAGTTAGGTAGTGTAGCAATTCCCCCGTTGGTTTTTCTTTAAACCACGATTCTTTTCCAAGGGTTTTGTTTGAACCG
>NW_017690126.1:4895-5760 GCF_001879085.1 Nicotiana attenuata
GGTGTAGTTGTAGCTGTATATATTGCTAGGGTTCAAGTTTGAACTTTTATTTTGTTTTGTTTTTTCTTGGTATTTTTTTTATAACTGTTGATTTGAGAAACATGACATCTTGGAATTATGGGAATTTAGGTTTAGATAATTCTACTATTGATCTCCATACGTATTGTCAAGGAACCACCCGTGGCAAAAGTTTTCAAAACGTTCCTAAGAGCGAGTTATGTGCACCAACTCAATCTTATTTGTGGAATGTGTGTGATGGGTGTGGTGGTAAAAACGGTCACCTTCATGGTTGTGCTTATATTTCTTATTTTCCCCCAACCCCTTACTATGATGGTTCTACCTTTTCTTGTGAAGTTAATAGGAACAAAGAACCTGGGAATGCGGACCTGAAGGAGATCAAGGATATGTTAAAGTGCCTTCTGGAATAAAATAATGAGAAACAATTGCACATAGAAAGGCAAGAGGCAACTATTCGCAAGTTGGAGGCTCAATTGAGTCAAGTGGTTGGAGCTTTTAATGCTCAACAAGCCAATATTGAGGATAGTAGCCAAGAAGAGCATGAATTTGAGGTGCTAATTAGGGAGGTCAGAGTAGAATATCAACAACCTAGCCAACTACAATTTGAAGATGTCAATGTTGAAGAAGTGAGACTAGAGCCAACCAAGGACTTTGAGGATATAAATTTTGTTGGCTCTAGTATCATTGATGTTGAGGATGCTGAAAGTCCAGAAGTTCATGTGTGTGAGCGCATTGGTCCTCACTCCAAACATTTTTCTACATTGTGCTTGGATGACAATATGGAAATAGAGTCATCCGAGTCGATTGAGAAGTCAAGGAATGAGGAACAAGGTGCCTACATTCTGGA
>NW_017690127.1:0-644 GCF_001879085.1 Nicotiana attenuata
AAATTATGACGGTGGCTTAAAAAATATGATGGAGGGTTATCTCTATTTTGTAAATCTGAAAAATCTTTGGGAGCTAGAAAATAATGTGAGGTTGAAGCAAATGAATTGGAGCAAGCACATATATGCATACTAAAGAATAGTGATGAAGTTCTACCATTTCTAGAGTATGGAAATTTTTCTTTCATATCATTTAATTCTCCTTGTTTCCTTTAGGATTACTTTCGATTTTTATATGGTATTTGTGCTTCATCTTAAATTTGTAGAGAGTTTGCACAGATTCATGTAGACTCTACTCAAAATTTGTCTGACGCAGAGTGGAACGGACAATTTATTGAATGGTTTAAAGTTAGGGTGAGTAATATGTCACATCAAATGTGGTGACTTAATATTGTATCACTCATTCTAAATTAATCAACTTTATCTTGTTGGTAGGTTGCAGAATTGCATTTGCTGCTTTTCTACATGTTCCAGTTCTATTGCTGCATTCAACACCTTTCTAATTGTAGTAGTTTTCCTTGAATATCATAGACGACATGCTTTGTCATGGATTCTTTGGATCTTTGCTAAACTTTAAAAAAGGCATCTTTTTTAAACTTTCGTACTAACTACTATGTCACATAAGAAAAATTACATTCTGAATTAGC
>NW_017690127.1:5013-5760 GCF_001879085.1 Nicotiana attenuata
AACGGGGAGAAAAGTACGAATTTTCAACTTCACTAGTTACACACTATCTCCCCAAGAAAGCACACTTATGTCTTTCTTAAGATTTAAAGGTTCCAGATGGATTTTTCATCTTATATTTCTAATATGTGAGCTTGAAAGAACACAAGATTTCTGGCTTAAAAAGTCATGATTGTCATGTTCTTCTGCAATATTTACTCCCTCTTGCACTACGTGGTATGTTGTTCAAAGATGTATGTGAACCACTTAATTAGTTGTCATTATTTTTAATATGCTTGGAGCTAAGGTGTTGAGGATGGATGACTTGGAACGAATTGAATCTCAAATCCCTATAACTCTTTGCAAGTTAGAAAAAATTCTTCCCTCCTTCATTTTTTGATGTCATGGTGCATTTGCCTATTCATTTGGCTAATGAAGGTAAGCCTTTTGGACCTATTCAGTATCGGTGAATGTATCCAATAGAGCGATGGTTATATTGTTTAAAATCTCTCATTTGTTATAGCGCTTGTCCAGAAGGTTCTATCGCAGAGGGGTACCTTGCAAATGAATGTATGACTTTGTGTTCAAGGTATCTGCATAGAATTGACACAAAGATTAATCGGCCAGAAAGAAATTATGACGGTGGCTTAAAAAATATGATGGAGGGTTATCTCTATTTTGTAAATCTGAAAAATCTTTGGGAGCTAGAAAATAATGTGAGGTTGAAGCAAATGAATTGGAGCAAGCACATATATGCATACTAAAGAATAG
>NW_017690128.1:0-5760 GCF_001879085.1 Nicotiana attenuata
TTCATGATTTGTTTCTCTTTCGTGTATCTATGATTCGACCTATTTTGCTCGAAAAGAGAGAGAAGAAAGAGAGAGAGAGAGAGAAAGAAGAAAAATTATGAGAGAGAATCGTGTATGAATTGAAAGAAAGAAATAGAAAAAACATAAATATCGTATTTCATGCCTCAATGGTAGCATATACCATAAATACTTATTTTGCTATAAAATATAAATAATAGCTATAGAAAATAATATTTTTAAAATAATTTTTGTTTATAATAAATAGGGTGTATACCTTTGCTATAGTAGGTAAAATTTCCTTCAGTTTTCTATTATGTTGGGCCTGTTGAAAATCACATGTCCGTTCTTAGGCCTTAGATGTTTGTCATATGACAAAAAAAGGGATAAAATTGGAAAAACGATATTGTGTAGGCGATCTTTAAAATAATAGCCAATAATATATATTTTTTATTATATTAATATATGAGTTTATACGTAATTAATGTATACGCTTTATATGTTTGGCTAGTGGATTTAATTATATTTTGCCAACCGGCCAAATGTGTAACTTGCCTAATAAATGTCAAATAGTTGCTTTTCAGCATTGTAATGGAAAGACAACCATTGTATGGAGTGTCAAATTTTACACGTAATGTTGTGAAGTTCCACCCGTCAAATTTAAAACTTTCATAACAGTGGCTATTTTTTAATATAGAATCCGATTTCCCAGGTCGTAATCCCCTCCCACATTTCCCTTTCCTGTACCATCACATATAATTTGGAAAAACTTTGGACTAGATAAGATTCTTTTTTGTTTATTTATTATGAATATTTGAATTAGTTTTAGGAGGTTGAATTTGAGTTCAATTGATTTTTTGTTGAGTTTTGTGTTATGNTCACCGGTGATTAGAGGCAGAACTGTGATTTGAAGTTTATGTATTTGGGATTCTAGTCCGTTTAAATTACTACTCCCCTTAAAAATGAATAACAATTAAATTTATACACGGTTTTAAGGATATGTGGACTAATTCAATATAAGTGATTAATGACGTTAGATAAGTAAATTAAAGACAAAATAAACAGTCAAACCAGTAGTAATATTGTGTCCGGGATAGGTTATAAGCTTAACAAGTAATCTGCGTTCAGTTCGGAGCCAAACACTTATGAAGAGCTGTGAGTAAAATCAAGAGCTTCGAATAACTTTCAGAAGCAGAGAAAATAAATGTATATTGCCTTGGTATGGGTGTTACAACGTGTCTATTGAATAATGATCTTCCTCTTTATATAATAGGAAAGTTTTACCCTAAGTACAATTCTAAAAAAGATAAAGATCTTCCTTTTCGCTAATCACTGATCAACTGCTGATACGGGCCGAGATTCACGCCTTTTGATATTTGGGCGCAGATATCACGACCCTTTGTTAATCGTGTGCGGACGTATGGTAATGCTCTCCGGGGTCTCGTTATTCCGCTCGGGTCCGGGGGCATGATCTCGATGGCTTCGGGGGCAGGTGCTTTGTTCGGACCTTGATACGGGAGGTTCCCAACCTTGATTTTGATTACTTGTAGTTACGTCCTCGCTTCATTTTTCCCACCGGGAAATCGGAGTGCTCCTTCGCCTCGATTTTACCCGTATATAGATAGTCCCCTCGTTTCTCAGAGAGTAGGTTTGCCGAAGTGATGGGAAACAATAGATGTTCTTCGGTTCCATCCTCCGTACGTTACGACGAAGAAGTCGAAACGTCCCATCAGTCACGTCGTTCTGACTTCGGACACGTGTCAATCATCGGCGGGTTGCCTCCGAATGCGAAGCGTCACCTACTTACTTCCCTATGAAAGCTTCCATCCTTTGTTCTTTTTCTACTTTTCGATCAAGCTTTTACCTTCGAGCTTCCCAGCTATCATCAACTTCTTTCAAACCTTCATATATTCATCCTTTGATCTTCAAATATTCATTATTATTCTTAGGTTCTTGCCCAGATCTTCTTAAATTCTTCAGATCTTGCTGTTCAGCCTTTAAACTCGTTCTTCCAAACCTTCACACTTCTTCTTCATATCTTCAAATTTTACCAAATAACAATGGCTAAAACTTCCAATTTTGTTACCCAACAGGCTGCCTCTTCATCTCCCCAATCAGCCGCTGGTACTGAGGCGATCAATCCCGAAATAGTTGTTCTCGAGGCGGCTGCTCCCGAAGTGGTTGCCACCGAGTCTACAGTCTCTGAACCAACTCTCGAGCCTCCCTTGAAAATGTTTATTCCCGGGGGTTGTTCTATTGCAGACGACTTCAAGGTTGCGAAACCCTCATCCAAACAAGATCGGGGTGAAGGAGCATCAAGGTATATATGCTCAATTACCGAAGACGTCCTTCCCATAGTGCGAGAGGACTTTAAATGGGAAGGTAAAAATGGAGTAGTCCCCGGGCCTGAGGATGTTATTACTACCCATGTGGAGGGGTATTTAAGTTTTTAGACTTATCCCTTCACACTGGGCCTGGAGGACCCAGTTATTTTGGACTTTTGCCATATGATACGAGGTGTGCCTCGGGCAAATCCACCCGTCCCTATGGCAGATCGCGATCCTCCTTCGTTACTTCATGAATAAGATCGAATCTCGTCGATTCACCATCGGTCATCTACTCTATTTATACAGTTCCCGAATTTTCTGAGGGGGACTAATAAAGCTTACTCATTGAGCCAGCAAGGCCCCCTTTTCGAGCATTGATGAAGATCGAGATCGGGGCTGGTAGGGATGCTTCGTTCGGGTGAGATACTTGATCCCTCCCGAGTTCATGTCATTTCCTGAGAAGTGGAATGCATCTCGTAATTACAGCCTCTCCTTAAGCGTCAATTTTTCTTCATTTTCTTTCCTTTCGTTCACTCTTGTGATTGTGCAGCTGTTGCTCGAGTTCCAAATGCGGTCCCCCGGCTTAAGGAGTGGATTGAAGGCATCTGCAAATAGATGTCATACTTCGAGCGCTCATGGCACAAGTTGTCGAAGGGCCTACGAGAGGCCCGTTCGGTTCCCCTTCAAATAATTGTTATCGTGTCCTTAGCTCACAACGCTGACTTCTCTTCTTTTCGTTTATGTTTGCCTAAGACCGCCGGGATTAGGCCTTTAGAAGGGGACGAGGACGTATCCTTGTCCGTTGATCCCTCCGTTACGGGAAGGCCGGGGGCTGCCGTGGGGAAAAAGAAGAAAAGCAAAAGAAACCCTTCGGGTTACCTGGTACCTGAGGTGAAACCAAAGAAGAGGGTGGCTCACAAGCCCAGGAAGAGCACTAGCTCTCGGGTGCTATCTCTAATTCGCTTCTCCGGGTCAGAGATGAGGCGGAAGAAGATGACATTTTCATCGCCCATGGATCGACCCCTCCAAGGGATTAGGAGGAAATCGAGGGGGAGACTCATGAGGCCGACCTCCCTCAGAATCAAGAGGTCTATATGGAGACTGGGGTTGCGACACCTCGGGATTCCGGCTTCACTCCGAAGGAAGCGCCCAGTATAATAGAAATTTCGGGGACGCCCTCCTACACAGTGTCCATGCTCGAGGGGGCCCAAGTAGGAAAGGGGAAATGCTATGAAGGGATCCATGGCGCAGACGATCCCCTTCATTCCTTTTTTGATGGTGTGGACTCGTCTACTTTGGAAGATTTTTTCGGGTTGGGTGACTTGAAAGTCACAAAGAAGGATACATCTTAGGAAGCTGGTAGGCCGAGTTCGAGCCAAAGATTGATTAATCAATTTCCCGCTCCGAGCATTGACCCCGATCACAAGAGATCGATTATTCTTATTGTTCGGAGGATGCACGAGTTCTATTTACTCCCATGGGCGTAGCCAGCTACCTTCGGTTCCTGGTGAACGAGGAGGACTAGGCAAAATGAACAAGGTGAGTGTGTCGTGCCTTTATAATGAGGCACAGCAGACGCTGAACCGGTTAAGGCATCATTACGTCCCTTTGAATTTTACTTAAGTTTGGATATTTCTCACAACTTTCATTATTTTGCAGGTCTCGGTACTTCATCATGAAAGCTTCCTCCGATACCGTGTCGAGGTCAACCAGCTCGAGCTTGAGCTCAAGGAGAAGGCTCAGAAAAGGGATACGTACAAGCTCCTCAGCGAGCAATAAGACGGGGTCATTAAGGACCTTCAGGCCGAGCTGGATAGGGCTTAGAAAGAAGCATCGGTCCTGAGGCGGGAGCATGCCGACTTGGTCGAAATGGTAAAGGTCTTTAAAGTTAAAAACGAGTAACTAGTCGTAGGGACTAACGACAAAACCTCGCAGGTCCAACAGAAGATCGATTAGGTCGACCAGCTCCGAAAGGAGATGGACGAGATCCAAGCCATGGCCGATGGGTGGAAGAGCAAGATGGTTCTGCTGGCCTCGGAGAAGGAAACCTCCCAGGAAAAGCTATCTTTGGTAGAGGTTCGGCTTCGGGTGGCGAAGGAGAAAGTTGATAAGCGGGCTCGGCCGAATGAAGATCTCCGAGCATATCTGAGCTCGGCTGCCGTAGAATGGGATGACCTCGGTAAAGAGCTCGAGGTGACGAGGTTCAAGCTGGAGACAACCTCTGCCAACGCTGAGGAGATGGTGGCCCAATACAAGGCCGATGTCAAAGCAGCCGAGGCCCACCTGAAGACCAATGCCAAATATGTGAGGCGACTGTCTCGAAGGGAGACCCTCAAAGAGATCCATGCCCGAGGCTTCGACCTGTCGATCGAGATCGAGGAGGCTAAAATCCTTGAGGCCGAGGTGAAGAAACCATCCGAGCCTGAAGGTGCAGAAGGCTCTGAGGGATCCGAAGGCTCCGATGGTTCTGGCGACGAATCGGGCTCTGGTGAATACCTTAGATTTTTTAGCTTTTGTGTTGTGTACATATTTTTTGTTTATTTCAAGGCCATTTTTTTGGGCCTTTGTAAAGATATTTCGCAATATATAAAATTTCCCCTTTCCTAAATTTCAAGTCTCTACTTTTTTAGCATCTTTTCATAATTTCTATTCTTGCAAATATTTTTAATGCCTTAGCATAGAATCAAATGTAGTAATAAGTCGTTTGTTCTTCGGAGGTCCAAATAGAACCTGACCTCAATGCAATTTTTATTCTCTCGAAGCTTTGAAAACTTCGGAGTGACCGATAGTTTTCCCAAGATGCTTAAGTGTTCTTAGATGATGCTTTTGCCGAGGGTAACCTTTTGGCAGGTTTTGAATTTATTTGAAGGCCTTACGTTTTGATTACGAGCTTCGGACGTCTCCGAACCATTTTTTAGGGTGATCGTAGCCTTTTAGGTTTAGGCACTACCTAATAGGTTTTGTGCCTCCGGGATTTAATAGCCCAAGTTGCCCGAACTTATTTCGGACAATAGTTCCCGAGTGGGGGTAGCCCTTGGGCTTGATAGTCCCCAGATAGGGATAGCCCTTAGGCTTGATGCTTTAAGAGGCAAAAATGCGTAATAGTAAGGTGGAAACTTTCTTTCATTTCTATGTATAAAGGACATGATCGAGAGCGTGCAAAAGCTTGTATTATGGCTAAGGTGGCCTACGCCCTTTCAACTTTAATCTATATTAATACAAATCAAAGTGATTCCATATTAGCTATGATACTCATGTTATGGTCACTTAAGCATTTTATCAAACACTTGGTGAGAATAAAGCTTCATAGTCCTTATTAATGGCGTCTCTACACCCAATAACCCATTCTCTTGCTCCTAGATAAATTTTAAAATCTCAAATGCTTATAATCAACATCATTCTTTATCACCCATAAGGTAAACAACACCCATAACCA
>NW_017690129.1:0-617 GCF_001879085.1 Nicotiana attenuata
AGTCATAATTAAAAAAGAGGAGAAAAAATTACCTTAATCTTCTCAAAGAGCTTCTTGAGACGGTAGAGTCTCGTGCTGATAACGTGTTATAAAATAATAAAGGAATAAGAACAATATTGCAGAGAAAAGTAGAGAGAGAATTCTTATTGATTTGGGATGAATTACAATGGAATAGAACCCTCTATTTATAGGGAGAGGCCGACTTAGCCACCAAGTAATAAACCCTAGAATCTCTCTAAATATGGACATTCACCATAAATAGAATTCTATTTATAACACAACGTCAATATTAGTTGTTATATTTGGTCCTAAATATTACGATTTTGATAAAAATCCTCCCTAACTAGGGTCTTTTATTCCATTAACTCAGACATCAACCTACTCCTAAGGTCCAATTTTCCTGACATCCAATGGCCTTTCAACTGGGGGGGAACTCTACCCCTTCATTGAAAACATTCAGCATCACACTACCATAACCCAAGTCAAATGGATTAAACCAGACAAGGGCTTTGTAAAGGTCAATTCAGATGGAAGTGCTTTGACAAATCCTGGAAAGATTGGAGGAGGTGTTATCATTAGAGATCAACAGGGCCACTTCATTCATGCAATGGCCTTTC
>NW_017690129.1:5102-5760 GCF_001879085.1 Nicotiana attenuata
GCAAAGTACTGTCAAAGATCAAATCCAATATCCAAGAAATGGAATTCAGGCCAGTCACAAGCATGGAAAGAATGATGGTCTATAAGAAAGAAGTAGAAAAAGTAATCCAATGGAGGCTCCATAATGGGAAATGTAGTTTCTGGTGGGACAACTGGCTTACCTCTGGGCCACTTGCCCTCAGCAGAACTGAAGGGGGCAGACCTGGCAACACATCAGTGTCCAATTTCTGGAATGAAGGTCACTGGGATCTCCAAAACCTCAATGGAACTGCACCAGCTCACAAAATATCAGAGATCATACAGACACCTATATATTACAACCCTGATCTCCCTGATAAACCTATCTGGACGCCTACTGTCAGGGGTAGGTTCTCTTGTACCTCTGCATGGGATCTCATCAGAAAGAAAAAACCACCCACCTTCACAAATAGGAGGATCTGGCATAAGAAAATTCCCTTTAAGTGGTCTTTTGTTTGTGGAGAGCCCTTAGAAACAAACTCCCAACTGATGACAGAGTGCAAATCTTTAGTGGTCCAACTGTCACCAGGTGTGTATGCTGTTCTATGCATGCTTTGGAAACAGTGGAACACCTCTTCAGTTCTGGGAACTTTGCTAAGATCATATGGAAAAGTTATGGGGGTCATGTGGGTATCCAAACT
>NW_017690130.1:0-5760 GCF_001879085.1 Nicotiana attenuata
ATATCTATTTGGGAACCCAGTTATTATTGTATATTAATTTGAAATTACGACAGGAACCCATAAACTTAAAATCCTGGATCCGCCTCTGTCTGCTACCTTCATCTTCTGGATGTGAGAGCTCTTGACTGGCCAACACTCAGCCCCATACAGTATAGCCGGTCTGAATACCGCTCTATAAAAGATACCTTTAAGTTTTGGTAGTACCTTCTTGTCACACAAAACACCGGAAGCAAGTTTCCATTTCGTTCATCCCTCCCAAATGCGATGTGTGACATCTTCATTAATCTCCCCATCTCCTTGTATAATAGACCCAAGGTACTTAAAACTCCCCCTCCTAGGAATGACTTGTGAATCCGGCCTCACCTCCCCTTCCACTCCCCGAGTAGCACCACTAAACTTACACTCCAACTATTCTGTCTTGGTTCTACTCTGCTTGAAATCTTTAGACTCTAGGTTCTGTCTCCACAACTCTAACCTCGCGTTAACACCGTCTCGCATCTCGTCAATCAAACAAATGTTGTCTGCAAATAACATGCACCACGGTACCTCCCCTTGGATGTGGCGATTCAGTACGTCCATCACCAGGGCAAACAAAAAAGGGCTGAGTACCGACCCCTGATGCAACCCCATGAGGACTGAAAAATGGTCTGAGACCCCTCCTACTGTCCTCATACAGGTCTTCGCTCTCTCATATAAGTCTTTAATCACCTTAATGCAGGCCACATGTACCCCTCTAGCCTCCAAACATCTCTATAGAACCTTCCTTGGTACTTTATCGTAAGCTTTTTCTAAATCGATGAACACCATATGCATGTCCCTCTTCCTCTCCCTATATTGTTCCATCAATCCCCCTAACAAGGTAAATGACTTCCGTAGTTGAATGCCTGACACAAACTCAAACTGGTTCTCAGAAATAGATGCCCTTCTCCTCACCCTTAGCTCCACCACCCTCTCCCACACCTTCATAGTATGACTAAGCAGCTTAATACCCCGATAGTTGTTGCAATTTTAGATATCACCCTTATTCTTCTACATAGGAACCATTGTGCTCCATCTCCACTCTTCGGGCATCTTTTTCGTCCTAAAAAGTATATTAAATGACCTATTAAGCTACTCCAAGCTCGCCTGCCCACACTCTTCTAAAACTCCACCGGGATTTCATCTGGCCCGATCGCTCTGCCCCTGCTCATCTTACGCGTAGCCCCACGTTTAATTCATTCCTTTTTATTAGTATATACACTATCCAAAACATCCATCCTGATTCACTATGTTCCCTAACTGACATTCTTCTCACTATCGAATGACAAGGAAAAACACAGCCTTATAGGCTTATACTATTGCATCAGCATTTATTTTCTATTTACACTCGCTTCTAAAATATTTTAACAAAGACCATGGTTTGATTAAAGACTTGTGAATATCAAGCGAGATAGTAATCGGGATAATCAACCACATTATATACTACTTCCACTTTAGGTGATGCTCGCTGAAATTTGGTTATCTCTGCAAGTAATTTGAGAGATTGATCCCGTACTACATCGGGGTCGATTACCATTCTCACCAGCACGAGAGACTTGGCCAATAAAACCTTGATAAGATGCATTTCACCTCATGCTCCTGCTACACCTTTAATCTTAACTGCCCTCAGGTTATTATATGTCACATTTGAGAAGCTTGCAGGAATTTCATCAACAGCGCTCCAGAGCACAGGAGCAAGTAATTTGCCTATAAGATCAAAAGGCCCCTAAGAATGATCATGGGAAACCCATCACTTTGAAAGTAAAACTGATGATTTAATGAGTATGAAATAAGAAAGTCACAACACACACATATGTAGAACAAACATCATTAAGAACCTTAATTTCAAGTTCCTCTAAATTCGGGAGCTTCTAATCAAGCAAAAAGCACGTGAAAGTGTTGAAATTAGTAGTGCTAGTGGTGGTTAACTTTCTTTCTTTACTGCTAGGTAGTTATGTTCCATTTGTTAGTTATAACTAACTTACATTAGAGTAGAATTAGTGTTACTAGAGTTAGCATTAGCCTTAACTACAGTTGAGGAGTTGAGTTAGTTTTATTCTCTTCTTCTATATATACATGTACAACTACACTTGTCAGATTGAATTGAAACATTACATTTCATTTCCTCCTCTTCTAGAATATTCTGTCAGATTCACTTTGGCGCTCTTCCTCTCTAAAGCTAACAGATAACTTCAGCTCTGATACCATGATGAAATCAACTAACCATGCAACAAAAAGTTACAGCATTAGAGGAAAATAACACCTGGGATGTTGTTGATTTGCCTGCTGGTAAGGCTCCCATAGGGTGTAAATGAGTGTACAAAGTGAAATACAATTCTAATAGGGAGGTGGAGAGATTTAAAGCTAGATTGGTAGTCAAAGGTTTCAGTCAAAAGGAGGCCCTGAACTACAAGGTAACATTTTTCCCAGTGGCCAAGATGGTCACTATTAGATCAGTAGTAGCTTCTAAGGTTTGGCACATTTACCAAATGGATGTGCACAATGCTTTCCTGCAAGGTGACTTATTTGAAGAAGTGTATATGCAACTCCCAAAAGGGTACAACATCAACAAGGGGGAGTCCAAGACCAAGGTGTGCAAGCTAAAGAAATCACTTTATGGTTTGAAGCAAGCCTCCAAATAATGAAACTTGAAATTGACATAAGGTCTTAAAGATTTGGAATTTGTTCAAAGTCATTTTGATTACTCTTTGTTTACAACAGAGAGGTTCAATCTTGGTTGTCATTTTGGTCTATGTAGATGACCTCCTAGTTAAAGGTAATGATTTTCAACTAATTCAATCTGCTAGAGACAACCTGCAGAAGAAGTTTAAGATGAAAAATTTGGGGGAACTCAGATTCGTTTTGGGCATACAGTTTGCTCGTAGAAAGGCTGACATTTTAATGAATCAGAGGAAATATGCCCTTGATTTGATTGCTGACTCTGTCTTATTCAAACTCACCATATCAACACCAAGGTTCAGTTGGCAAATATACTCACTAAAGGTCTAGGAAATGTCCAACACTACTCTTTGCTTAGCAAGCTGGGGGTTGAAAACTGTTCTTACCTGTCAGCTTGAGGGGGAGTGTTGAGATTAGTAGTGCTAGTGGTGGTTAACTTTCTTTCTTTACTACTAGGTAGTTAAGTTCCATTTGTTATTTATAACTAACTTACATTAGAGTAGAGTTAGTGTGACTATAGTTAGTATTAGCCTTAACTACAATTGAGGAGTAGAGTTAGTTTTATTCTCTTCTTCTATATATACATGTACCGCTACACTTGTCAGATTGAATTGAAGCATTACATTTCCTTTCCTCCTCTTCTAGAATATTCCATCAGAATCGCTCTAGCACTCTTCCTCTCTAAAGCTAACAGAGAACTTCAGCTCCACACCCATAGCCGAGCTCCATGGTTAGCTGATTTCATAAGAAAGCTCGACTCGTTCTTCCAGGAAAATTTCATATAGGTAAAGATGTTTAAAGCAGTTGAGAGCAGAGGGAAGCCTTGGTTGTACTCACCTGGTCTTGTAACCATAAACTAGGAAAAAAATGTCAAAAAAAGGGATGAGTTAAAGCCGAAAATATTGTACATCTCTGAAGACACATTAAAATGAAGTCGTGATTACCCGGATACTACTGTAATTCCAGTGGAGATGCACTCGTGCAGGAATGGACTTAAAAAAATTGACAAGAACATTTTTTCCTACTTTTAAAAGGGATGGTGTAGACTCATGTGAAACTTTTGCAAGAAGAGGGACACGGTTTAGATGTAGTAAATGTATATTGCATGTGAAGACAAATGATCTCAGCTTGGGAGCGTTAATCTCAATGTGGTTTGCATTATCTACGTATTCCAGCACCAAATGCTCAAGCAACTGGCAACGGGAGATAAAAAGTCCAAGAAATTCAAAACAAATTGTGACTTCACTTAGCTCTAGACTAAGGGAGTATTTGGTATAACGAAAAATATTTTTCGTGAAAAATATTTTTTTGGAAAACAAGTAGTCTTACTCATTTTTCGGTGTTTGGTGCGCAAATTAAGGAAAATAACTTCTCAAGAGTATTCATAAATAATTTAGATACAATAAACTTAAAGCCATAAACTTTCGAACCAACAATCTTCCGAACCCACAAATTTCATAAATTTTCGAACCACTAAACTTTCGAACCTGTAAACTCTATAATTTCTAAACCCGCGAACTTCCAAATACATAAGCCTCTGAACTCATAACTTTAAGATTTCGTAAAAATATTTTTTCCACGAGGGAGGGATGGGTTGAGGGGGTTGGGGTGGTGCAGAAAAACGAAAAAACAGAAAATAGAAACTTAAAAATACAAAAAAAAAATATAAAAAAATAGCGGTGGAGTGGGTGGTTCAGAAAAATGGAAAAATAGAAAATTAAAAATACAAAATAATAAGAATAGCAATTTTTTTGCGCGGCGGGGGTGGGGGGTCAAAAAATTGGAAATACAAAATAAAAGTAAAAAAAGTAATTTTTGCGGGGGTGGGTGACGCAGAAAAATAAAAAAAAATAGAAAATTAGAGTTGGAGGGTGTTGGGGTTAGATGTGAGGGTAGGTGGAGTTTTGGAAAATTTTTTACCTAACTTTTTCTAGGGAAGTCATTTTCCTCCAATTTCAGGAAAATGANGAAAAACGAGGAAGGCAATTTGTATGGGTTACCTATCGGGAATTGAAGAACAAGATGTTGAATGCCATTCCGAGAGAGGAAATATATCAAGTTGTCAATCTTAGGGCAGTTGATAAGATCAAAGACGGAGAGGATAAATTTAGAAATATGTCCTACATGAAGGGTCAAAAGCTGATAGATAATGTCAGTAATTTTAACAGTAGGGGGTATTAAGTCATTTGTTGTTTCCCAAAGTGTTTGATCAAGTTTCAGCTGTGTAAGCCTGCACCACTTATATCTCCAATTCTTCGATAACATGCTTGTCCTCACAGCATCTCGTAAAGACAAACGAGAAAGAATGTCATCGATTACATTCTCAGGAAGGTTGCCAAGTACATTCGGAGGTAAACTTTGCTTTTTGCCATTAGGAGGCATCGTATTTGTAAAAACAGCCAGTAGAATCTGCAGAAAAAAACCAAGAATTGAACACGAAAGGTACAGAATCTCCAAACTGTCTAGACAGAGCTATTCACATTATTAAAAATAAAAGAAAGGGTGCATTGTAATTGAAGTCACTAAGTTGTCTCCTCTTAATATATGGACTGGCATTATTAGCAGCAAGATTCCCATATATACTTCATGAAATACAGGACCTTATAAAGAAGTAGTATTCCAACGGGAAACTAATTAAACAGAGACGAGGGTTGCATTGCTTTTGCGGCTAAAAAGCTTATCAGCACAAATCAACAGCCACAAGAAAAGAGAAAAACTTGGACGGATGCGATATCAAAGTACAGTCACACTCCTCTATAACAACATCGCTATGTAATAGCGATTCACTATAATAACCAACTTTTTCATGGAACCAATTTTCATATTATGTTATAATATACTATATGTTTCTGTAATAACACTTTGCTATAACATCAAAAAAAAACTCCGAAACAAATGAGGCTGTTATAGAGACACTTGACTGTAGTAGTTTTCCTACCTTTTATTTTAGTTTTATTCTATGTACTAATCACTTCAGTACTAAAACTTGCAAAGTCCTAATTAAGCTTAGTGACAAGAGAGTTCACTAGGTACCACTTTAATACTCCTTCAACGCCTAAATAT
>NW_017690131.1:0-284 GCF_001879085.1 Nicotiana attenuata
AGTTCAGGAAAACATTTTGTTTTTGTTGTTTTTGTTTTTGTTTTTCTCTGTTTTTGTTTTGTTTTCTTTTCTCTTTTTTTTTCATCGTTTTTCATTTTTTTCATTTTTCATTTTTTTTTTCATTTTTTTTCATTTTTTCTTTTTTCATTTTTTTTCTTTTCAATAGTACTTTCGGGTTCCAAAGAGGGCAATCAAAGAAGAGTAACCGGCTCAAATGTGTTCGCAAAGGGTTGATAGTGTTTGGGTAGCGAGAAGGAAAGCCTTCGTCATCTCAATTGCACAAA
>NW_017690131.1:4881-5760 GCF_001879085.1 Nicotiana attenuata
ATGAATTAAAGAGAAGCGTCCCTTTCGGGGAGAAAAGAAGGACTTATCTGGGGTGCATGCAGCTTCAAATAGACACGACATGCTTCTTGGACTGGATGTCCGAACAGCGCAAACTTTCCAAACTTCTCATAAACTTATTGACACGTGTTTCAGATCCAGGGAATCTTGCCAGGACTCTTTCAATGGTGGGAGATGTCTTCTGTTCGGCCGACGGTGCCCTTTGCGGGTTTTCACCAATCGACCTCTCTCATTTCTCTTCTCACCGTCGCCAGATAGTGCTCTTTACGAGTTTTCACTAAGCGGACTCTCTCATTTTTAATTTCTCTACTCACCGTCGCCTTATGGTGCCCGTAGGTTTTCACCGATAAGACTCTCTCATTTTATTTCTCTCAATTTGACTGCATCAGATTCCAACAATGATGTTTTCAATTCCCACGCCTTTGCCAATTGATCGGAAGGACTTGGACAAGGTTTTTGGGTAAAAAGAATCTTGGATGGAATTACAACTTCGGAACCATTTTGGTGGGCTCATGGCCGAGCCATTATATCATCTGCCCCAGTTTCACTTTTTGGGGGAATTGGGATTTTTGTTTTGGTGTGACTGAACCCCAGAGAGAGGTTGCCTACGCATCCTTTCGGAATCAAGTCAGACGTAGTTCAGGAAAACATTTTGTTTTTGTTGTTTTTGTTTTTGTTTTTCTCTGTTTTTGTTTTGTTTTCTTTTCTCTTTTTTTTTCATCGTTTTTCATTTTTTTTCATTTTTTCATTTTTTTTTTTCTATTTTTTTTTCTATTTTTTCTTTTTTTCTATTTTTTTTCTTTTTCTAATAGTTACTTTCGGGTTTCCTAAAGTAGGGCAATCAAAGAAGAGTAACCGGCT
>NW_017690132.1:0-739 GCF_001879085.1 Nicotiana attenuata
ATTTCAATTTCAAAACAAAAATGGAGAAATTTGGGAATTTAGGGTAGAACCTAGGTTTTCTAAATTTGGGGGTTTTTGGACCTCAATTCGAGGTCCGATTCCAAAATAACTTACATATTTGAGTTCATGGGGGGATGGGTAATCGGGTTTTGGTTCGAACCTCGGGTTTTGACCATGTGGACCCGGGGGCATTTTTGACCTTTTGGGTAAATTGATGAAAAAACTATAATTAGTCACTGGGTTTGAATTGTTGAGCACATATTGATAACATGAAGTCCTTATTAGATAGATTTGGTTGAGTTGGAGCCGAATTCGAGAGGGAAAGCGATTTTGGAGGATTGTATTGGCCGTGGAAGATGAGGTAAGTGTTTGGTTTAACCCTAGCTTGAGGGAATAAGAGTCGAGTCTTGTTTGCTAATTGCTAAATGATCGAGTACGATGTATAGGCATGGTGACGAGTTCCTATACATTGGGGTCTAGCAAGACCGTGAGTCCTTATATGTGGATTGTTTGGATATTGTTATGCCTTCCATGCTTTATTGATGGCTTCTATGCGTTGTAAACACCTTGTGAAAGATATTGTGATTGTGGAACTTCGTGGAGCATTGGCTCGGTCTGAAAATCAAATGGTGTGAGCATAGGAAATGAGGAATGCCTTAGAGCTTAACACGAGTGCTAATGAGACCTAGGATATGAAAATGAAAGAAAAAGAGAAATAACGATTTACTCTTGCATGGTT
>NW_017690132.1:5097-5760 GCF_001879085.1 Nicotiana attenuata
GAAGCTCAAGACAGCCCTGACTACGGCACCAGTGTTGGTCTTGCCCACAGGATCTGGGCCTTATACTGTCTATTGTGATGTTTCCCGTATTGGACTTGGTGCAGTATTGATGCAGGATGGCAAGGTTATAGCCTATGCTTCGAGGCAGCTGAAGATTCATGAGAAAAACTATCCAGTGCATGATTTAGAGTTGGCAGTTATTGTCCACGCCTTGAAGATTTGGAGGCACTATTTGTATGGCGTGGCATGTGAGGTGTTCACTGACCACAAGAGTCTTTAGTACTTCTTCAAGCAGAAGGAGTTGAATTTGAGGCAGAGGAGGTGGTTGGAGTTGTTGAAGGATTATGATGTCACTATTTTATATCATCTGGGGAAAGGCCAATGTGGTGGCCGACGCTTTGAGTAGGAAGTCAGCCAGTATTGGTAGTCTTGCTTATATTCCAGTCAGTCAGAGGCCGCTTGCTTTGGATGTTCAGGCTTTAGCCAATTAGTTCGTGAGACTGGATGTTTCTGAGCCCAGTCGTGTGTTAGCTTGCATGGTTGCTCGTTCTTTGTTATTGGAGTCGTATCCGTGATCGGCATTTTGACGATCCCCGATTTATGTGTCCTTAGAGTACACGGTGTAGCGAGGAGGTGCCAAGCAGGTTACCTTAGATGCGGATG
>NW_017690133.1:0-2230 GCF_001879085.1 Nicotiana attenuata
CCCCCCCCCCCCCCCCCATAACTCTTAGGAGTAGTAATTTTGTCCCAATTAATAAGGTGGATCTTTTGTTTAGCAGGAGAAGAGCCCCAGAGGAAGTTTCTTTGAATACGATCTATAATTTTTAGTGTCTTATTTGGGAGTAGATTTATTTGCATGGCATACGTGGGACAGTATTTAAGACTGACTTGATAAGAGTCGTTCTGCCAGCAAATGTTAAGAAATTTTGTTTCCATCCTGCCAGTTTCCTAGTTAATTGATCGATTAGGTATTGATAATTAGTGGAAGTCGGTGTGATGTTGGTTATAGGCAGGCCTAGGTATCTTCCAAAGGTAGTTGTGGGTGTGATATTAAGTAGTGAAGAAATTTTATTTTGAGTGTGGATAGGAATATTATTAGAGAAAAGAATTTTTGATTTCAAGAAGTTAATGCGTTGTCCTAAATGATGATGTAATTGGTTGAAGATGTTGTTGATTGTGTGTACATTTTTCTCAGTAGCTTTGGCAAATAAGACTAGATCATCTGCAAAGAGTAGATGTGAAAGGGATGTTGATTTGCGTGATAGTTTAACAAGTGACCACTGTAATAGATCGACGGCATGGTCAATCAGGCGGGAGAGTGATTCCATGCAAATGATAAAAGATAAGGACTTAAGGGGTCTCCCTGCCTAATACCCCGTATGGGTTGGAAGAAATTAGTAGTTTTGCCATTGACTAGTATGGATATGGTAGAGGTTGAGATACATGACATGATTAGTTTGATTAAATATGGAGGGAAATTTAATTGATGTAGCGAATAGTGAATAAAAGACCATTCTAAACGATCAAAAGCTTTCTCAAGGTCTGTTTTTATTAACATGTTACCAATTTTTCCTTTTTGTCTTTTAAAGGAGTGTACTGCTTCCTGAACTATGATAGCATTGTCAATGACACGTCTTCCTAGTACAAAACTACTCTGCGCAAGACTAATAATAGTAGATAGATATGGTCTAATACGGTTAATAATAATTTTTGTAATTGTCTTGTAAATTGTATTACAAAGTCCTATGGGGAGATATTGAGCAATAGTTTCAGGACGATGAACCTTAGGAATCAATGTTAGAAATATTTTGTTAAGGTCATCTGGGATAGTAGCTGACGAGAAAGTATCTGTGCAAATATTAGTTACAGCTATTTTTGTATCTTCCCAGAATTTTTGGAAGAAAAAAGGATGTAGGCCATCTGGCCCAGGTGCCTTGAAGGGTTGGAATGAAGAGATTGCTTTGTCGATTTCATTAGGGGTTAGAGGTTATGTTAGTTTTGGGTGTATGTCATTTGATAGTACATTATAATAATAATTAGTATAAGATTTTGGAGTTGAGATGAATTGAGTTGTGTATAAGAGTTGAAAGTGGTCGATAATTGTGTTGTGAATGATATTAGGATCAAATGTCCAATTACCTACCCTATCAAGTAGCCCAAGGATACGGTTGCATCTACGTCTATGAATAGTTGTAAGGTGAAAAAATTTAGTATTTGCGTCACCTTCATTTATCCATTGAACTCTAGATTTTAGTTTCCAAAAATCTTCCTCAGCCTTTAGGATTATATTTAATTCTGTTATTAGTCTATTTTCTAGATTGTAGTGGGAAGAATTTTTATTGCTTGGGTTCCTTCGTTGGATGCCTCCTATTCTGGAGAGGAGAATTTTCTTTTTGTAGAAAATATTGTCAAAAGTAATGAGGTTCTATTCTTTAATTTGAGTAGTAAAGTTTTTGAGTGAATGGAAATACAAAGGACTAGAGTGCCAATGCGATGACACTATATGCTTAAAATCTGGGTGGCTAAGCCACATTTTTTACACTTAAAATTAGAGGTCGGCTTAGAAAAAGGTTTTTGTAAGTTAAGTATTAGTGGGCAATGGTCAGAGTGAGTGCGTGGTAGGTGTAAAAGTGAAGCATTGATGTTCGGCCAAAAATGCATATATTTTTCCATTGTTGCCTCATGTTCTAGCACCTTTTAATCGTCTTTTGAGTATTAGTTATATTGTTTTGTGCTTAATATTATATTTTAACTGTGTAGAAATAAAGCGGTGTGAAGATGAAGAGATTTGGAGCAAAATTGAATGAAACGCGGAAGAATAAGAAAGAAAATTAAATAAATATAATAAGGGGGACACCCTTTGATCATTGTCCCCCAAGCAGAGACAAGAAAGCTTATAAATTGCAATTGATGAAGTAATGAAAAAAGAATTT
>NW_017690133.1:5035-5759 GCF_001879085.1 Nicotiana attenuata
AAAACTCATGCCGGATCCCGTAGTAGGACGTTTGTTTGCATCATGTGCAGTTTGACTTAGGGGGACTCAACACAGGGGTTGGGTCCGTCTAGGACAGGTGACCTGAAATGAATTGACCATCTTGATGCATCTTACGTGCTACTTGCGCATTTATTTGCTCGGCCTTGCATGTTGACTGGCTTGTCTAAATAAGTGAAAGTTGAGGAAATAAGCAGTGTTAGGAGTTTTGTGAGTTGTTTGATACTAGCATATTTAGGCCTAAGCTTAAGTAGTACTTTCCTTTGAGTGCTTAAGTAATGAATAAAATAGCAGACTTTTGACACCTAAGCTCAGGGTTGTGACTCTGTATATATCTTATTCTTATTTTGTCGTTCGTTATGACCCTGTCTGTCTTAGAGTACAATTGATCCATGTTGATTGATACTTGTGCCATGTGAGGTGAGGATTTCTTACATATATTCCATGTTTTGCATCATAGTCTAGAACTTGCCTTGCATGTTATTGAAGCGAAATAAAAGTGTTGCTCTGTTTAGAAGATGATAATACGCTTTCTTTGATATGCCTTGTGAATTTTAGCCTTTTCAGATATTGTACCACTAGTTAGCCCTTTGAGCCTGTAGCCTTTTGTTTGGAAGCCGTATTTTTGCCTTGAACATTTTATTGAATCTCTAGTTTTTGCATCCTGCTTCCTTGAGCACTGTTGCTTAGACCGTGATATTAATTG
>NW_017690134.1:0-634 GCF_001879085.1 Nicotiana attenuata
ATTCCGTGTGAGGCTAGTTTCCGTGTATTCGTTACCTTTGCTTTCTATTACTGTTCTGCCTTATTTACCTGGTTTAGATTCTCGCTGTAGACTTTATTTAAACTATTTCTGTTATCTCATTATTATAAGTTACCTCATAGGGCCCTGACCTTCCTCGTCACTACCCAACCGAGGTTAGGCTTGGCACTTACTGAGTACCGCTGTGGTGTACTCATGCCCTTCCTGCGCATGTTTTTCATGTGCAGATCCAGGTACTTCCTCCCAGACGTATCATCCTCGCGGTGGAGAGTCCTAGCTGAGACTTGAGGTATATCTGCTACGTTCGCAGAACAGGAGTCTCTACTCTATTCCGGCTTTAGCAGATAGTTCCTTTTCTTTCCTTCCATGTTTTTTAGACATTCTGGTGTAGAGCAATTTACTACATTCTATTAGCCTGTGTTTCCCGTGAGTTTCCGGGTTTTGGGATTTAGTTGTAGACTTCCGCATATTTTGAGTTGTATAGGCTGAGTGGCCTTACATACAGTTGTTATTTCCGTATGTTCAGTTTTAATTTATTATTCCGCAAATGTTAATTTGTTATTCCGCACTGTTAGGCTTACCTAGTTGTAGGAACTAGGTGCCATCATGACATGTT
>NW_017690134.1:5181-5759 GCF_001879085.1 Nicotiana attenuata
ATATCAGAGGATCGCCGTTTTGCATGGTATTCCAGTTCTATCATTTCAGACAGAGGTACTCAGTTTACATCGCGATTCTGGAGAGCCGTGCAGCAGGAGTTAGGCACTCGGGTGGAGTTGAGCACAGCATTTCACCCCCAGACGGATGGACAGTCCGAGCGCACTATCCAGATTCTTGAGGATATACTCCGTGCGTGTGTGATTGAGTTCGAGGATCTTGGGATCATTTCTTTCCACTGGCGGAGTTTTCTTACAATGACAGCTATCAGTCCAGCATTCAGATGGCGCCGTATGAGGCTTTATATGGTAGGAGGTGCAGATCTCCGGTGGGTTGGTTTGAGCCGGGCGAGGCCAGGCTATTGGGCACAGAGATGGTTCAGGATGCATTGGAGAAGGTTAAGGTGATTCAGGATAGACTCCGTACAGCCCAGTCCAGGCAGAAGAGTTACGCGGACAGGAAGGTTCGTGATGTTTCATATATGGTTGGTGAGCGGGTTCTGCTTCGGGTCTCGCCTATGAAGGGTGTCATGCGGTTTGGGAAGAAAGGAAAGTTGAGTCCGAGGTTTATTGGCCCTTTT
>NW_017690135.1:0-5759 GCF_001879085.1 Nicotiana attenuata
TACAGGCTTCGACGTTTTGTACGCCAGTCCCGTGTGTTCGGGACGATTTTGGCTCTGGAGCCATTTTTTTTTGTCAAACTTGATGTTTCCTCATTAAGGGCTTACGAGTTTGAAGTTTCTGACTCGGAGGTCATACGTCTTCGAATTTTTGACGCCAGTCCCCGAGTGTTCGGGACATTTTTGGCTCTGGGGCAGTTTTTTTATCTGCAAACTTGATGTTGCCTCATTGAGGGCTTACGAGTTTGAAGTTTCCGACCCGGAGGTCATACGCCTTCAAATTTTTTATGCCAGTCCCTGAGTGTTCGGGACATTTTTGGCTCTGGGGCCGTTATTGTAAAAAATGGCAAACTTCTTTGAAACGTGAAATGCTTTGACGGAGGGGAAAGTATTCTTTGATTACTTGGTACAAGTATACATGTTTTCGCTATCAAGGGCTCGGTTATTCTATACAGACACGGTTCGTTCGACCATTTGGCCCGGTACATCGTTTTCCTATCGAGACCCCATTTAGCATATCTTGGCTTCTCCGAGGAGGTGACCTTCCAGGGGGATGCCCCCAGTATTCGAGGTTGATTGAAGAGAAGCCTTGAATAATTGTTGAGTCTTCCCTAGGTAGCATATGGATGTTGCCTCGTTAAAAACCTTGCCGGTAAAACCCTTATTGGGATAAAAACCCGGTCGAAGGAAAAGAGTGCAACGTATGTTTTCGGAACCTAAGTCCTTCGAGTTGAAAAGTGCTTCGGCCGTTTCGATTGGATACCTGCACTTAGGTTAGTGTAATGTGTAACTAAAAAAGGGAGATGCTTCGATGGTTTATTCTGGGGAAACGGTACGGCCCTTTACTTGTTTAGTCGGGTGTAGCCGAGAATACAGCTTGCCATTGCTATTTTACTGTTTGCTTATCCTTTGGCCCCTTCGATGGTGGAGGTATTGGCGCCGGTGCCACATCGTGCACCGCAAACATCTCTTTTGCTGCATGTTGTTCCCCGTAGACGGTTTTTATCCCATCCTTTGTTGGAAATTTCATCATTTGATGGAAGGTGGATGGTACTGCTCTCATGCAGTGTATCCATGGCCTTCCGAGCAATGCGTTGTACCTCATGTCTCCCTCGATTACATGAAACTTGACATTTTGGGTTGTGCCGGCCACGTTGACCGGGAGGGTGATTTCTCCTTTCGTTATTTCACTTGCCATGTTGAATCCGTTGAGGACTCGTGAGGCGGGTACAATCTGGCCGAGCAGTCCAAGCTGCTCCACCACCTTCGACCTGATAATGTTGGCCGAGCTACCTGGATCCACAAGCACACGCTTAATTTGAAATGCATTTACAAGGAAAGAAATTACCAATGCATCATTATGAGGCTGTGACAGAGCCTCGATGTCTTTGTTGCTGAATGTGAGGGCATCCTCGGGTATGTAACCTCGAGTTTGCTTTTCCCTGGTGATGGATATTTTTGTTCTCCTGACCATGGGTTCCTGTGGAGCATCGTACCTCCAAAGATCATGTGGATGACATGTTGTGGCTCATCTGTTTCACTCTTCTTGGTCTCCTCTCTTTCCCAAAATTGATTTTTTGCTCGGTCGCTGAGGAATTCTCGGAGGTGCCCCTTGCTGAGTAGTCGGGCTACTTCTTCCCGGAGCTGTCGACAATCCTCGGTCCTGTGACTGTGCGTGCCGTGAAATTCGCACACTAAGTTATGGTTCCTTTGTGAGGGATCTAATTGTATAGGCTTTGGCCACCTGTTGTCCCTGATTTTATCGATGGCAGATACGATGTCTAAAACGTCGACATTGAAATTGTATTCCGACAAGCAGGGCGCTTCCATCGGCCCTGTGTGCCTATCGAATCCGGCTCTGCTCACGAGTCCATGAGGATTCTGACCTTGATCCATCTTTCGGTCATTTCGGGGTATGTTGTGCCTTGAGGCGTTTCTTCTATCTTAAGTGTATGGTTGGTACCTTACTTTGTTTGGCCTTGGCTCCTTTGCCGGAAGCCTACTAGGATATACCGAGCCAGAGGGGGCTCCTAGTTGGTCATCCTCGACCCTGATCTTTGATTGCTATCGGTTGTGGACATTCGACCAAGTCACGGCGGGATATTCAATCAAGTTCTGCTTCAGCTACTTCGAAGCTACCGAGCTTCGCTCGTTCAAGCCTTGAGTGAAGTCCTACACCTCCCAGTCATCGGAGACTGGTGGTAATTCCGTTCGTTCCATTTTAAAGCGAGACACGAACTCTCGCAGCATCTCGTTCTCCCTTTGCTTGATTTTGAAGACGTTTGATTTCCTTGTAGCTACCTTGATGGCACCAGCATGCGCCTTTATGAAGGAATCTACCAGCATGGCAAACGAGTCTATCCAGTTTGGGGCTTGGTTGTGATACCACATCATCGCCACTTTTGAAAGCGTCTCTCCGAATTTCTTTAGCAGGACTGCTTCGATCTCGTCGTCCTTTAGGTCATTGCCCTTCACTGCACAAGTGTAAGTAGTGACGTGCTCGTTGGGGTCTGAGGTTCCATTGTACTTCGGAAGGTCGGCATTCTGAACTTCTTCGGAATGGGTTTAGGAGCCGCTTCTTGTGGGAATGGCTTTTGTACAAATTTCTTTGAATCTACACCGTTCAGGATCGGGGGTGCGCCCGGAATTTGATCGACCCTAGAATTGCAGGTCTCTACCTTCTTGTCATTGGCTACTATCTTCTTCTCACTCGACTCGATCCTCTTTGTGAGGTCCTCGAGCATCTTTATGATGGCAGTGTCGGCTGCCAACCCGTTGTTGCTCGATCTTTCTGGTACCTGCTCGGCTTGGGGTGCCATTTCCGGTGCTACCGTGCTGGGAGTTTTCTGGTGGCTTTGCAGCTGAGCAATCGCCAGCTGTTGTGCCTGTAACATCTCGAAGATGACGTGAAGGCTAACGCCTTGTTCTTCCTGAGCCNNATAGACATCCAAGATCGAAAGGAAGTGAAAACCAAGTGGCAGACCACGTTTCTCGTTTGGAGGAGGAGGGGAGGCCGCATGATGGCCTAGAAATCAATGACTCCTTCCCCGATGAGCAACTTTTGGCTATTGCTATGAAAGAGGTACCTTGGTTCGCGGATCTAGCAAATTATCTTGTGAGTGGTATCATTCCGGTTGAGTTCTCTTCAAACTAAAGGAAGAAGCTCAAACGGGATTGTCAAGACTGTTATTGGGATGAACCGTACCTTTCTCGAATTTTTACGGATGGTGTGATTAGAAGATGTGTACCGGAGGAGGAACAAGGTGAAATTCTTGAGGCTTGTCATTCTTCACCATATGGTGGTCATCATGGTGGGGCAAGAACGGCAGCCAAAGTGTTAAGTTGCGGTTGACCCACTCTTTACAAGGATGCATGTGATCTCGTCAAGCGTTGTGATGAATGTCAAAGGGCCGGTGGAATCTCAAAGAAAAATGAAATGTCCCTCACCACCATTTTGGAGATTGATATTTTCGATGTGTGGGGTATTGACTTTATGGATCCTTTTGTGAGTTCTTGTGGAAACACCTACATCTTGGTCGCGGTTGATTATGTGTCCAAATGGGTTGAGGCCGTTGCTTTTCCCAACAATAAAGCAAGAAGTGTGGTGGCATTTTTGAAGAAGAACATTTTTACCAGATTTGGTACACCAAGGGCTATCATAAGTGATGGGGGATCGTATTTTTGCAACAAATCTTTTGACACCTTACTCACCAAGTATGGTGTCACTCATAAAGTCACGACTCCCTATCATCCACAAGCAAGCAGTCAAGTGGTAGTCTCCAACCAGGAGATAAAGAGTATTTTGTCCAAAACATTGAATGTTAACCGCATGAATTGGTCCAAGAAACTTGATGATGCTTTATGGGCTTATAGGACGGCTTACAAAACACCTATCGGAATGTCTCCCTACTGGTTGGCATTCAGAAAAGCTTGTCATCTTCCGGTAGAACTTGAGAACAAAGCCATGTGGGCTATAAAGAAGTTGAATCTTGAGTGGGATGTCGCCGCCAACTTAAGGGTGGCACATTTGAATGAGTTGGATGAATTCCGGTACCATGCATACACAAGTTCTTCCTTAAACAAAGAGAAGATGAAATATCTTCATGACAAGTACATATGGAACAACGAGTTTAAATAGGTGATCTTGTGTTGTTGTTCAATTCACGGTTGCAGATGTTTCCTGAAAAGTTAAATTCTATATGGAGTGGCCCGTTCGAGGTTGTGGGTGTGACACCCTTTGGTGCATTGGACTTGAAGAATACAAATGATGAACTATTTAGAGTCAATGGTCAACCGGTGAAGCATTATCTTGTAAGAGTTGGTGATGGCCACATCGTGGCGGTAATTCATTTCAAGTGATGGTAATTTGCGTCTTTACGCGACCTTAAATCAGGCGCTTCTTGGGAGGCAACCCATGTTTCTTGTTCTTCTTCTTTAGATAACTCTTATTTTGTGCTAACTGGTTTTGAAGTGTGTTGCAGGAATGAGTGTGCTTTAGAGGGAATGTGCTCAGAAAAATTGTCTAAGTATGAAAAAAGTGCGGACAGCACAATTATTCTGCGGACCGCACAATTTTGAATGCCACGGCAGAAGGGATCTGCGGCCATACAATTCTTGTGCGGACTGCACAACATGAGATCGAAAATTTCGCACTCTCTGAAGTTTGCCTGTCAGAGAAATGGCCAAAGTGCGGCCGGATAAGGAAATGTGCGGTCCGCACCAAAATCAGCGGTCGCACACGTAATTCTGCGGACCGCGGATCATCAAAGGGTAAAAGTACAGCAGGTAAAAGAGCACGGACCGCAGAAGGAAATTTGCGGCCACACTCGTCTCTTGAACTTTTGGCCAACCCCGTAAGTATAAATAGTAGGCATCACTCTACTGTTGAAACTTTACAAACTCTGAGAAATTAAAACAAAGGCAAAAATAGAGCACTCAACTGATTCACTCACCTGACACTTAATTCAATTTCTTTGATCCTTCCTTAACACCACTTCATCACTGGTATGTTCAAATCATCTCTAGAATTTTTCATATTTCTTAATTTAGTTCATAATTTGTTAGTTATTTTAGACCATCTGTTAAATTCATATCCACGTGGGCGGTAGATTGTGTTGGGTAAACTCTTAGTTGCTATTAGGGGGAATGGGTATCTGGTTATCATGTTTAATTGTTGCTACCATGTTCAAATTGTGCAAAAATAATAGTAACCCAAAGTATTCTGCCTGATGAATTTTGAAATGTGCGGTCGTACAAGGTATTCTGCAGTCCGCAGAAAGTTAGGTTAGGGCATTTGGACTGGCATGATTGTGCGGACCCCACTAAAAATTTTGCGAACCGCACTTAAAGTTGTGCGGTCCACAGAAATTCAATTGCGGTCGTAGAAAAGTGTGTGCGACCGCAAATCAGGGTTTTCTCAGTTGTCAGAGAGTTGCCACTTTTGAGGTTTCATTGTGCGGCTGCACTCAAAATTATGCGGACCGCACTTCAGATGTGCGGCCGCACTCAAAATTGTGCGGACCGCAGAATCATCACTGCGGACGCACTTCCAATTGTGCGGACCGCACTTCCCCAACCGGCAACACACTTTGTTCTACAACTGTCTCCTATTTTGTACTTAAACTAGAACTGACTCTTGTTGTTGTTTATTTCAGAAAATGGTTAGGTCTCGTGGTCGTGGTGATACGTCAAAGGGTAGGGGTGAACCCTTCCGAGGCCGAGGCAGAAGTACCTTACCACTCACCTTACAAAGAGTTATATCC
>NW_017690136.1:0-5759 GCF_001879085.1 Nicotiana attenuata
ATAAAATATATATATATATATATATATATATATATATATATATAAATTATACGTATATTATACATCCTTTGGCTATTTTATGTTTAAGCGCTTGGGTAATCGACTATTTAAGTTAATTTCTAATGGGGGATGGAATCCCATAGTTTAATTGGATCTCTTTCTCCAATCCGATTTGCTTTTGTCGACTGCTCATATGTAAAGTAATAAAACCACACATTTTCAATGAAATATTTTTTCTCTCTATATATATATATATATATATATATATATATTTCTATATATATATAGGTGTTGTTAATTATTTTAGTCGAGCAACAAATGTGTAACTTACCCAAAACAAAATCTGAATAGAANAATTTGACATTTATTGCTGTCCGTTGCTTTCAATTATGCTATTTTTAGACATTTTTCGTCCTTTGGATGTTTCCTTCATTGAAAACGAAAAAAGAGATTTCAGAGCTATGCTTTGTGTATAACCATCTTGGTATATAAGTCTAGTCAAGAAGAATTAACCAAATAACCGCTCCTCAACCATTTAAACTAAAAATAGTTGGTAGATGTTTAACTTATGCATAATTTATACATTATATGTAAAGGCTGATCCATTAATTTAATGCGACAGAGCATAATATTTTGTTCAAACAGTGGCCCCTAAAGACTTTTAGCGTTAACGGTGCCAAGTACTAAAAAAAGATTGGAGAGTCGGCTTGTGTAATGGGTAACTAAATCAATAAAATATATTGATGAAAATGGACAAATTAACATGGAATATTTGATGTTCCTACAAATGCAATACAAGTATATACGCATTTAAATAATTCTTTTAATCGTTTTCCATACCATGTGTCTTTCGGTGTCGAGAGCTTTGACATTGATCCCTACCTTATATATTAGTGGTGATCGTACGGACTAAATTAGATACGACATTTGTAATCCAAATCAGTATAAACATGTAAGTTTTAGATTAAGTAGTTGAAATATACTTTTATGTAATTTATTAAAAATGTTCCACCACCACACCACGTGTATCAGATAGCTAATTTTGTCTACCAAAATTTAAACACATAAGGAAATGTGGGATAGTATTATTTTTCGTTTCAGCTCTTATTTAAATTTTAATCTTTCACTATTTTCATCCACTTCATACCCACTTATCCACCTTCAATTTACTTCATTATTTTCATCCTTAAATAAATACTGAAAATTCTCCATATATAAAGTACAGTGCTTTCATATTCACTTCACTATCTGGGGCAGTGAAGCTTACACACCTAGGGCTCTATGTCCAGTAGGGCTGTGCACTTGGATCGGATATCCGAGAATTTGAACTGATCCACTTTAATCGGATTTCGGATCGGATATGGATTATATTTTTAAAAGTTTGGTTATTCGAATCAGATTCGAATTGGTATAATTTTAATCCAATCCGATCCGAAATTCGAATTATATAGGCATGTATAAATATTAGACTTATATTTTAGGGTTTAGTCTTCTCATTTCATTCACCTCTCTTTAGACTCTTCTTTTCTTAGTTTTTATCGAAGTCTTTCTCTCTATCCTCTCTTCAAGTTGCTCAGTGCGATTCTCTTAAGTCTTACCTTTTGCTATGAAACTTTTGTTTTGTCTATTGCTATGAAAGACATTTGTTGCCTTTTAATTTAATCGAAGGGTAAATAGCCATAGCCTTAAAAAGTGCAATAGTCGATAATATTGTTAGTAGCCTTAATAAGGCGTACAATCCAATTCGATAATTCAAAATATTTACCCGATTCAAATTTTAAAATCCGATCCGACCCAATATAATTCGGATTGCATTTTATATAATTTGCAATCCGAATTTACAATCAGAAATATGCTAAATCCGATCCGATCCGACGGATGCGCAGCCTACTTACCACAAAACAAAAACAAAAAAATTCACTTCACTATCCTTCACCAAATTCATAAACGTCATCGATAGAATAATTTTCGTCATATCATTACATCACTAAAAGAATTCGTCCGTCACCACTTATCTTCACGGGGTCCGTTAAGCATCTAAAGTTTTCTCTTTCCTTTATATAGTCAGTCTTCGACATAATACGTCAATGGAAGACGAAGGAGAAAAAAGAAAACCAGAGAATAACGACGTTAACGTTTCAGAAACTGCAAAGAAGAAGCCAAAAGAGGAGATGAAAACGGAGTCAATATCAGAAGAGGAAGTGGAAGAGTTCTTTGCTATATTACGGAGGATAAAAGTTGCCGTTAAATACTTCAGTAGTAAAGTTGACGGAGCTAGCGGCAGTGGTGGCCGGAAAATGACGTATGACATCGAGCAAAAGTGTTCCGACGAATTTATCGGTGATAATAATGAGGATTGTAAAGGGAAAAAGTATTGAAGAAAATAAGGGTTTTGATCTTAATATGGACCCTTATGATCCTGATCATGAGAATAATTCAACTTGAAGTGTTCTTAATATATAAACATTTCTTATATGGCCAGTGTATATTTCTTTTCTTGGATGATATTGTGTAAATAACTTTCCTTTCTGATTAATTTCTAATGCAGCATTATCAAAGTTTAATAAAGAAATGAATAGTTTGAAATATATGGTCCTAAATGTGTGATAATATTTGCTGGTTATAAAAAATTTGGAACTTATTATTTTCAAAATGTCATATTATTTGTGTTGTTATAAACGCTTCTCATTAAAAAAATATATATATTGAATTAGTTGCACATGAGTACAGTCTTCTCGGGGTCGGGGTTCCCTTTACCGGGATTTCCCTTGGCAGATAGAGCGGAAACATAAAGCGATATATCCGCTCCTATTATCGCTCTTAGGTTGTAGTTGCTCTTTGAGTTCTCTTTCTTTCTTTGTGGGTCTTCCCAGGCCGTTTGATCAAGATGAGAAAGATTTAAATGAATAGTCATCGCTGTTAAGAACAATCGAGATCCAATGAAAATTTGCGTAGCTTCTAATCTTGGACATCAAAAAAAAAGGTTGTAATAACAAAAGGGACATGTGAGAATTCGGTATTAGCTAGTTAGAAGTATCTTTATTTCATCTTCTCTTTTATTCATAAAATTTTATACCTATAGAATTTGTTAATCGGCTGATATGTAAACATAAACTTAGTTGAACTTAATAATAAAAAAAAAAGGTCAAAAATACTTGATTTCGATTTATGGTTTCACATTTTATTTATATTCTGTCATTTTTTTAACAAACTAGTTAGGAAATATTGTCAAATAAAACCGCCTGGGGGAGTATATTACATGGTGATTTATGGTCATGTTCTTAGCAGAAAATGTAACACATTATATTATATGAAAATTGACTCGAACTCAATTGTTTTTTTAGGATCTAATCCTAATCGGAAAGTACATTTAATCAGTATACAATTTTTCTTAAATAACCCAACCATGCCAATTTGACTTCAAACATAATTTCCTTCAAGTTATTTTCAATACTATATAACATCCAGTTTCTTCTCTCCAGTCTCCATCCTAATATTTGAAAAGTCTAAAGTTTATGTAAACACTTCTATACTTGTACACACTTTCTCTTTTTCTTTTGTAAGCACTTTGAATTATCTAACTAGGCTAATAGTTCCCAAATTAATGTGTATAGCGGTTAATCAAGTTAATTCTATTTTCACTTTTTTTAAGGAAAAGACGATAAATATAATTTCAATCATGGTACTTACGGATCAGATCATTCATAATATAAATAAATTAGAAAACTATAAATATTTTAAAAAATTCACTTTGAATAAGATCTCAATTTTAGCGACAGTTCATTAGATATACACCATACGTACATCGCTGTGACATCTTTCTCCTGTTCTTTGTTGTATACGTTTCTCGTGGTCCATGTTCTTATATTGGTCCTCTTTAGTCCTGTTTGGCCACAAAAAAAAAGATACTTCTTTTTCGATTTTTTTATACTTTTTTGCGAAATTAGTGTTTGGCCATGAAATTTTCGATTATCACTTGAAGATGAATTTCGGAATTTTAATAAAATTTGAAAAACTTCAAAAGCTATTTTTCAAAATTTTCATTTTAGATCACTCATAAAAATTTAAGAACATCCCCAAAATTATATTCATGTTCAAGCACAACTCTAATTTTCAAATATCATTTTTACTTAATTTTTTTTTTACTTTTTCCGAAATTTTACATTTCTTACGTCCAAACGCCCACTTAATTTTTATGCGGAGCACTCTATTATGAGTAGTTTACTTTTTGTCAAGATTTTGCTCTTTTGCTCTTTTGTGTTGTGAGTATTTTAGCTGGTTCCGTGGTTCGCATGATATATGGGACCATACAGGCATGTACAGGATCATGACCTGAATTTGACCCATGACAAAATAGACTTTGCCAACTGGCGTGGCATGAGTGATGTTTTAGGGCTGACCTAACACATGCAGTTGCGTAGAAGTAGACAACTGTGGCGAACCATGGAGCTTGGGTTCGAGTCCTAACACTACTAGATATCCGCTAAACACCAACCAAAAGAACCGATCAAAGTTGATCGATTATGGCCAATTACCGACCAAAACGGATTCATTTATGTGTGAGCGGTATTTTGACGGTTGGAAAGGCTTACCGACCAACGTTGGTCGGTAGCTTTAAACGATCATCTGACACTGTAAATGATTTACCGATCATAACTGGTCGGAAACATATTTTATTAATTTAATTTTACCGACCAAAGTTGGTCGGTGTATGAAATTTATTAATTTTTATTACCGACCAACTTTGGTTGGTACATGAAAATATGTTTTTTTATAAATTATTAAAATTAAACAAAACCGACCAACTTTGGTCGGTAATGTAAAAATATATTTTTTTTAAATAAATAAAATTAAATATTACCAACCATCTTTGGTCGGTAAGCTCAACAGTGCAGGCAAAATACCGACCAAAGTTGGTCGGTAATGTTGAATTCTGGGAATTCTTTGTTCATTAACCGATCAACTTTGGTCGGTAATATGCAATTAAATTTTTTTATTATTATTAACGACCAAAGTTGGTCGGTTTTTCTGGATTTAATTTTGGCATAAAATGCATGTTTTGATAGCTATTCCACCTGCCAGCATACCAATACCCCCAATTCACCTCATAAAACCCCTAATTCACCCCAAATCCATCCACATATCCAACAACAAAAACAACACAACAACAACAACAATAACAACAACAACAACAACAACAACAACACAACAACAACACAACAACAACAACAATAACAACACAACAACAACAACACAACAACAACCAAATATCCAACAACCAAACATCCAATAAAAACTTTAAAACTAACAAATTCAATTGAACATAACAATCAAAAACCAAGTTAAAACGAATTACAACAAGTTCAAAATTGTTCAATCTAATTCAAAATTGGTTCTACAAAGTATATTAAAGTATTGGTCAAGGGGTGTTTTGTACAACATCATCATCACCGTCTGATGAACTTTCATCTACAAGACGGTATAGAGAACGGTCTTGTGGAGGACGGGAAGAACGATCACGGGGAGAACGGGAGGAACGATCACGAGCAGGACGGGAGGAATGATCACGTGGAGGTCGACCCTCTGGCGATGACTGATAACTAGGGACTTTAACGCATTTTGTACTCCTTCTTGCCTATGCTTTGATTATAAATTCATACAAAATAGTCCCAAAAGGCTCACAAGTTGTACTTGATTGCAGGTTTGATCAATAAAAGGACAAGATGTCAAAGATCAGCTCAAAAGTAGTGAAACTTGCA
>NW_017690137.1:0-515 GCF_001879085.1 Nicotiana attenuata
ATTCTTCTTATGGTGAACATAAACATGCTCTCCCCACTTTTCGTTCTTCTTGCAATTCCCCTGTTTATTTCTCAGGTAAAAAAAAATTGAATTCTCTTTGATTTTTAATGAATTTTTTATGTTTTGAGATAATGGGGTTGTGTTTATTTGACAGATTATTGGGCTGCTTTAAAGGAAATCAATGAATTTAGTGAAAATTCTACATTTCTTGGTTCACAAAACTTGAGGTATATTCAGGGGAATGCTGACAGTTTTGGTGGGAATTTTAGTATCAAGAAAAGGTTTTCTTATTTTGATCATTCTGATGATGGAATTGAAATACCTTGTGGATTCTTTAAACAGTTCCCTATCAGTAATTCTGGTTTAGTATTTTTTGTACCCTACGTAACGTTAACCGAAGTTTACTTTTCCTTTCGTTTAGGTACTTCCTACGTAAGTTTAACTTTTACCTTTCCTACTAGTTACGTTACCTACCAACTTTACTTTACTAATTAGTTGGTAAGGAACGTACGTAA
>NW_017690137.1:4831-5759 GCF_001879085.1 Nicotiana attenuata
GAACAAAACTTCCTATAATCTTTGTCATCGTAGAGTCTTATGATCCCCGTTTTATGGGAACTGCCATGACCAACGGAAAATATTCCATCACCATCAACCTTGTCACTCCCAATTAAACTCATTTTCCTCTTGGAAATTGAAGTATAGAATTCCTCTAATACCTCTTCTTTTATCTACTTAGGAAATGTTAAACTCCTACCTACACCATAACTATTTGAAACACATGTTCTTGTCTTCTCATCATCGTTGTCGCTAATGAGAAGAACAATTAAAGGCACACTCTGCCAGGTACTGTGTCTTAGTTATTCTTGGTGGAAGTTCCATTGCATGTCTAATATTACCATCAACCCCTTCTACAAAATCCTCCCGCAATCTAAAATTCCAATACATAAACCAAAATTTTAATTCATATCCTAAAGGTTCAACTCATATCCAAAATAAATTCAATTTATAATCTAAAATTCCAATTCATATCCTAAAGGTTCAAGTCATATCCTAAAGGTTCTAGTCATATCCTAAAATTTCAAGTCATATCCTAAAATTCCAAGTCATATCCTAAAATTCCAATTCATAAACTAAAATTCCAATTCATATCCTAAAGGTTCAATTCATATCCTAAAGGTTCTAGTCATATGCTAAAAATTCAAGTCATATCCTAAAATTCCAATTCATAAACTAAAATTCCAATTCATATCCTAAAGGTTCAAGTCATATCCTAAAGGTTCTAGACATATCCTAAAATGTTAAGTCATATCCTAAAATTCCAAGTCATAAACTAAAATTTCAATTCATATCCTAAAATTCCAAGTCATATACTAAAATTTCAAGTCATATCCTAAAATTCCAATTCATATCCTAAAGGTTCAATTCATAACTAAAATTCCAATTCATATCCTAAAATTCCAATCACCTAAAATTTCAAAGTCAT
>NW_017690138.1:0-773 GCF_001879085.1 Nicotiana attenuata
CCAGTAAAATGATATAGTTAAACGCGGTTTATGGACACGTGAATTAATTTGATCGAGAAATATAAAATAAATAAGAACTGAAATAAAATTATAAAATACACTTCAAAGAAAATACAAGTCTGGCTATGAACTTAATCTCTCTGGTAATAGAAGTAAGAACAATATTAAGAATAAGGTACTAGAATGACGTTGTAGAACGAGACCTAGTTCAAGCTTTTGTGTACAAAATGGTTCGTGTCCAACAATGGATAAAAATTCTCCTATTTATAGTTATATTTAAAGAGTAAGATCCCCAAATAAAACTCCTCTTGAATGAGAATAAAACCGTCATTGATGACTACATAATAGTTGGCTATAAATGCAGATATTCTCTGCAATGGCTGCTCATTGAATGTTATCCGATATCAATTCTTCAAATCTTTGTTATCGGTTATCTTGTCTTCGGAATTCACCCAGCACCAGTCACATGCTTGCAACCGGTATCAACTATTTGCTGACTCACATCTTACCTGTCTTCATATCCACGTGTCACTTCCTCATTCGTCCAACTCTCACAAACCAGTTAGCACGTCCCCCTACTTTTTGGTGACACTACTTTAGTGTTATTGGAAAGTAGAGAAAACTTCTTTCCTTAGCGGGCAAGTTTCTGAAACTTGAAAGGATACACGTCTGTTCGCATTTAATGACCGGAATACATGTTATCCCACGTTTAGCAATATTTCTCCCCTTTTTGAGGTAATTATGACAATGATTTTTGCCGTCTATAACTTCTT
>NW_017690138.1:4939-5759 GCF_001879085.1 Nicotiana attenuata
ACAAAATATACTACAACTTATACTACAATTTTATCTTACAATTTCTGCAATATGTCTTCTTCTTCGAGTTTCAATCTGAAATTCAGTCAAAACCAGCTTAATCTTCACTAAAACCCCTCAAAATTGAGATATAAACTCCAAACCATATTCCCGATTATTTTCAACAACACCATATCCAAACAAATAATGATTTTTGAAAACCCAAATTTGAATTCAAAGCTTTCAAGCTCTTTAATGGCTGTCAATGGTGGAAAATATCTAGAAGAATATTTACTTCCATAATTGTAGCACGCCTAAATAGGAATATCTGGAAGAATATGATTTGATCTGATTTACGCCAAATCTATTTAGAATATTCTGTTCCTCAATTTTAGCTCGGCAAATTAGGAAGATTCAGCTAATATTAATTAGTATTTAATGATTGGTATAATAACTGTAGAAAAAATATGGACAGGGCGGGTAAATTAGAAACTATGAACATTTTTGGTAATAAGGTTTCATATATGGTATTGGAAAGAAAAAATCCCCTCTTTATTTATCCACGTACTAGGCCCAATTTTTACTAATACAGATAGTCCCTCATACTTTTCGATCACTAATGACTATACGAGAAGTGATAAGAAGTTTTGGCGGGAAATAGAAGTGTGTCTGAAACCTTGTTCCAGAATCTCAGTGACGTGTTCCAGAAGTAAAACGGCATGCCTCGTTTCTATTTAATGCCCGAAATAAGTGTTTACCAGTAAAATGATATAGTTAAACGCGGTTTATGGACACGTGAATTAATTTGATCGAGAAATATAAAATAAATAAGAACTGAAAT
>NW_017690139.1:0-675 GCF_001879085.1 Nicotiana attenuata
TAAGAGTACATAAAATTCAGTAAAGTCGGGACAGGGCCCCGCCATACCAATCAATACATATCCAAAGCATACTGACCAAATAGGCAACTCCGGAGCAAGTGGAGTACACAAATACCTTCGCTGAGCTGATAGCCTACTAGGAGGAATTTCAACCTGTCTATCGGGACCTGCGGGCATGAAACGCAGCGTCCCCAGGCAAAAGGGACGTCAGTACGAATAAAGTACCGAGTATGTAAGGCAGGAAAGCATAAATAAGAACAGTAATATAAAGAGAGATAGAGGAGATACAACCTGTAACATCTGAGTGCCTCTGGGGGCTTCTGACATGAAATGCATAATACATATAGATACATAAACTTTTAAAAACATACGCCTCTGTGGGCATCATCATCATCATATCATACCCGGCCTCAAAGAGGACTCGGTAAAAATGTACCCGGCCACGTGGAGCTCGGTAAACCCAACTGATCAGTGGTTGCACAATAGGTGCCATACCCGGCCGACTATAGCGCGACTCGGTAGAGTAAAATAGATACATATATATAATGTATGCTCGACTCATGGAATCAAGTTCTAAACCTTTTGGAGTGACTTAAGACATTATGGACATCCCTACATCAATATGAACCTTAGTAGGATTTAAGGATCATACCACTTGTTTAGAATAACTTTATA
>NW_017690139.1:4943-5759 GCF_001879085.1 Nicotiana attenuata
GTTTTTCAAAAGAACACACATGATTAGGGAAATTACGGTCCGAAATCCCCAAGATTTTCTGAGTTAGGGTTCTGCCGGAATTGAGATTTAAAATTCGTAACGTTCCGGGCAGATTCGAGACTAATGGCTATGGGGGTTGGATAGAGGAGACTCAGATGAACCTAGGGTATCAATTTGGGATAATTTGGCATACTTTGGGTTTTGGCCGGAAAATTCAATCCGATATTCGAGATGTTCTGGTCGGATTTGAAGGGCGAGGCTTAAGGGGTTTGAAAGAGGCAGGGATTCGTTAGGTTACTAATTATACAGAAATTGTAATAGATTAGTTGTTAACGTAGTAGTTCATGTATTGATAGGTTCTAATGTAATATGCTTGTTTTTGGAAAGCCTTTTGATTTCTGTTGCTGTAATGAATTAGGCTTCAATTTCATGTATTGAGAATCAAAATAACTGCTATAGAAATGAATTCATTTTGTCATCACATTAACATAAGCCTAGTGGTGCAATGGGTCAGGCTATGAGCCCAATCTTTAAGGGTAAAAGAGCTATCCTCTGATTCAAGTGGGCTGAACTTGTGAGTAAGCCCAGATGGAAAAACAAACCTCAAATGAATCTGGTCCTAGGCCATTAGGCCTGGACTTTAAGCCCAATAACTTGGATCAGTTGTAAAAACCTCTTTTATGAATTATGGTATAAATATATATCTTTCAAATCATGTCTCGTGTGATTAATTTTCGAACTAGAATTGTGCTTTGATCTTTAGATTCCGATTTTACTTAAAAGCGAATTTGAATTATAATTATTGCAAATGTGTAA
>NW_017690140.1:0-5758 GCF_001879085.1 Nicotiana attenuata
ATATGCAAGTCTATGCTTAATTTGATTACAATGTTGCATTTCCCCTTATTCCCCAATCATGTTCACTTTGCTTCCAATCTTTTTTATTTTGCTATATCGTATCTCTCCCAATCATTATTATTGTGATGCTTCGAGAGTTGGGATCGGATGTGTGTTGATGCAGGTGGGTAGAGTTATTGCATGTGCTTCTCGTCAGCTGAAAGCCTCATGAGAAGAACTACCCTGTACATGATTTGGAGTTGGCTGTTATAGTTCATGCTTTGAAAGATTTGGAGGCACTACTTATATGGAGTATCTTGTGAGGTATTCAGAGATCATCGCAGTCTTCAGCATTTATTCAAGCAGAAGGATCTTAATTTGAGGCAGCGGAGGTGGCTTGAGTTGCTAAAAGATTATGACATTACCATTTTGTATCACCCGGGGAAGGCCAATGTAGTGGCCGATGCTTTGAGCCGGAAGGCGGTTAGTATGGGTAGTTTGGCGTACATTCCAGTTGAGGAGAGGCCCTTTGCAGTTGATGTCCAGGCTTTGGCCAATCGGATGGTGAGGTTAAGATATTTCGGAGCCCAGTCGGGTGTTGGCTTGTGTGGTCTCTCGGTCATCCTTATATGATCGCATCAGAGAGCGCCAGTATGATGACCCGCACTTGCTTGTCCTTAAGGACAGAGTTCAGCATGATGATGCCAGAGATGTGACCATCGGTGATGATGGTGTGTTGAGGATGCAGGGCCGGATCTGTGTGCCCAATGTGGATGGGCTTAGNTGCCGTGCATTGTTTTGATGAGAGAGTGTTAAAGCACGAAGGGTGATGCCGTGTATGATTTTGTGAGGAAGAGTGTAAAAGCACGAAGGGTGATGCCATGCCGCACGGTGCCGATTATATTGATATTTCTGGTGAGGACGAGAGTAAAAGCACGAAGGGTGATGCCGTGCAGATTATATTGATTCTTATGGTGAGAACGAGAGTAAAAGCACGAAGGGTGATGCCGTGCATTTGTTTGATTTCTGATTCTTGTTGAAAATTGAGTTATGGTGTTCCTTATATATACCTGTTGTTCTCCTGTTATCAATTGAGGTTTCCCCGCAGCATGTTTCCCCCTCCCATCCATGACTGTACATTTCTGCTTTCATTTTTCCACTGTATGTGATTTAACTGCACAGGTTATTTGGTAGTCTGGTCCTAGCCTCGTCACTACTTCGCCGAGGTTAACTAGGCACTTACCAGCGCATGGGGTCGGTTGTGCTGATACTACACTCTGCACTCTTTTGTGCAGATCCCGGTGCTATAGCTTTCGGACCGCAATGAGATTTCTGCTTCTTGTTCATCAGGCGACCCGAGGTAGTCCTGCAGGCGTCCGCAGGCCTTGGCGTCTCCTTCTATCTTTTTATCCTATTTCTTTCATGTATTTCCAGAGACAGTGTTGTATTATTTTCTTCAGACCTTTATTTGTAGTACTCCTAGATCGTCAGTGAAATTGTGACACCAGTCTTGGGTAGTTTTGTTACGGATTGGTATTGGTAGTATTACTAAAACATTTCATTTCAGTCTTCCGCTTATTAAGTTCTGTTGTTTATTAAATGCTAGTTCTTAATTGTTAACGGATTAAAAATGAAAACATGGTAAATAATTCAACTGGTTGCTTGTCTAGCTTTCACTAGTAGGCGCCATCACGACTCCCGAGGGTGGAAAATCCGGGTCGTGACATGTACGGAGGAAGGAATCGGAGAACATCTATCGTTTCCCATCATTTCGGCAAACCTACTCTCTGTGAAACGAGGGGACTATCTGTATAGGGGTAAAACTGAGTCTAATGAGAACCCCGATTTTTCGATGAGGCAAACGGAGCAAGGACGTGACTGTAAGGAATCGAAATCAGAGCCAGGAGCCTCTCGTATCAGGGCCCGAGCAAAACACCTGCTCTTGGAGCCATCGAGACCACGTGCCTCGGGTCCGGTTCGAGTCCCAAGACCTCTGAGAGCATTATCAAACGACCGCACACGATTAACAAAGGGATGTGATATCCGTGCCCAACCGGATATCACGGCGTGAATCTCGGCCCGTATCAGCAGAAAATCAGTGACTAGCGAAAAGAAAGATTTTTACCTTCCTTAGAATTGTACCTAGGGTAAAACTCCCATATTATATAAAGGAGAAGCTAATTATTCATTAGACACTCTGTAACACGCATACCAAGGGAATATACTTCTGTTCTCTCTGTTTCTAAAAGTTATTCAAAGTTCTTGTTTCCGTTCATAAGCTCTTCACAAGTGCTAGCTCGGAACCGAAGGCAAGTTTCTTGTTAAGCCTTTAGCCGAGCTTGGGCTCACTATCATCACTGGTTTGGCTATTTACTATATCTTTTATTTGCTTATCTAACGTTATTAATCATTTGTATTGAATTAGTCCACATATCCTTAAAATCGCGTATAAATTCAATTGTTATCCATTTTTAAGGGTAAATAGATGTCTTTATCGGTAGCTGTATTGGTATGAGATACTAGATAACCCTTGAAATTAATCGAGCCAGGTGAAAGAAACATTTATATAAATGATGAAAGACATAACTAAAAGGACTGGAAAAACAGACAAGTAAACTACATAGTCCGCGCAAAAGCTATTGAGTACCTTAGCTTGTGATCTAGATCTGCTATTGTATCTATAAATATTTGACTGTAAACTTAGTTATTATTGTCTATTAACTTGATGTTGCTACTAGAGCCTATAAATTTTAAATCTAGCTAGATCCGCCTCTTTAGATAAGCTTTAAATGGATACCCACATATATAATTCGTGGAGATTCCAACGGTTTACATAGAACTTGTACATGTATAGACAAACAAGATATATATAGATCTAGAAAATTATGATAACTATTCTCATTACTTAGTTTTTGATTTCAACAAAACAATAGTATGAAATGGAGTAGTATTATAACTCCCATGCATTCCCATAAACCATTTCGTCCTACTCAAATAGTAGTAAATTCATAAATAGTTCTGACATATGTTAACTATTTCAAAAGATCTTCTTTTGCTTATAGATTAGCTAAGGCAATGAAGGGAATTGTAGGATATCTTGCTCACACTTACTACAAAGGAATATATCTGGAATAGCTTCTTGGTTTGGGATATTAACACAACGAGTATGCTGCCAAACTTCACAAATATCACAACAAACCATCCTTTCACCATCTTCATCTTTAGTCCCACAAAAGCAATCCACAACAATATTATCCTTAATTCCTTCAAATATCCCTATATTATTATGATCAATAATAGACATAATCCCTCCTAAAACAATCTTGCTTCCTGTTTTCATCACATTAAAAACCAATTCTGTACCAATAATAGGACTCAAATTGTTAATTGATCTTATGGCAAAGTTCCTTAATCCCAAATAGATATTCCCAAATGTTCTTTCCACTTCAATCTTTAGCTCATCAAATGTGACATCTTTTCTTAATATGAAGCACTCAAATGGGGTCATAACTTTTTCTTCAACCCCAAATCCATTCTTGGTTACCAACATAATTGCACAATAAATCTTGGATTTGTCAACTTCAATTCTTGAATCTGCCTCCCCTTTATATTCCTTAAGGAAGTATTTCGCGTCCAAGATTATTCGAGAAGCTGTTGGGATTGTAGCAAAGATGCTTGTGTAATTAGACATGCCCTTGAGCTCTTTTAGGATATTCTTGTACAAGAAATATATGTCCTTCATAAGTTGCACCCATGTGATTTTGTATTGTTGATTCCCTTTTGAGTCATTAACCCAAAAACCTTGATCATGTTTAGGGAATGCTTTAGATATATCCTCTAAACAATACTCTAAAACTTTGGTTACTGGATTTAAGCATCGACGAACCAAATACTTCCCAACAATATGATTTCCCAATGACTTGAGCACGAAATCTAGTAATCCAGTGTCACCAATGTAGGCACGAGCAGCATCACGAACCTCTTGCCTAGAAATCCACCGCGATTCAGCTCTTTTTAGGGCTTCCACAACAACCCTAATAGCCATCTCAACGCGTTTAGGTGACCATCTACAAGTGTTATCTACCAATAGCCCCGGGTAACATGAGCTAAGGTTACTATCTTTAGGTATTCGCGATTTGAGCTCCAGCATGAAATGGAAGGCGTCACAAAGTGTGACTAATGAGTGGCCTGATAACATTTGGTACCTTGATAACACTGTTAATATTTCATGATTATTTATGTGATGTGCCAATAAGGCTAATGGCATGTTTTGTATGGCATTGATTGCACTTTGATATGTTTCTTGAGTAACTCCAAAGCTTCCACGGCCAAATCTGTAGCCCCAGTGTCCAAACCATGGCTCACCATAGGCCACTGTGTTGAGTAGCCTTAGATCCATGCCTTTCTTTTGTGAGATATCTCTTAAGCTCACTTTCCTTCAAAACAAATAAAATAATAGAAAATTTATTTCTGTATCTAATCTCAAATATTAGCCGATTTGGTAATTTGAATTTGTTCTAAAAGTTTGGCGTTTTAGAAAAATAAGAAATCATTTAGTATTGTTATATGTTGATTTGTCCTTACTGTATTAATTAATTGAAAATTTGGAAAAAAGATAAAAGGGTATAATTTAGACAAATATTTCAACGATTAAGACAGGAGATATGTGTGAAAACCTTAAAAGACAAATATATGAACCAGAGAGTATCATACATCTCTTATATATTTATATATAATTAGACACAAACTTTAATTTTTTTCGCTGAAAATCGACTCTATCTAAAGATAATTTGAACTTTTACCAAACACCATCCATATGGACAAAAAAATCTAAAATATATGTCCCATCAAATAGGTTCGCATAAAATGAAACAGATAACAAACCTTGCACGAAGGCCAATACAAAGGCGATCCCAGAAGTCCATGATAGAGTGACCAGGCAAGTCAGAACCAGTCTCCAGTCCATTTATACATTGCAAATGCCCAAAACCATTAGAGTGAAACACACCATGCATTATATGACCCTCTAATTCAATCAAATTCGATGACGACTTACTTCTAATTTCTCCTACTACTGCACCACCATAACCATTTGTATTATAAGTGTTTTGGTTATTGCCTTCTCGATGATCATACCTCAAACAAGCTGCTACTGTGTCCTTTGAAGGCAATAGGAAATGATACTTCTTGTTGCATATCAGATGGTTTCCCCAGCCTGTGCTACATTTTAATTACTACAACCATGAGAATATAAAAACAACCTACCTAAAATAAGAACACAAGATCACAAAGATTTTCTTCATTGATACTAGAAACTCTTTCTTCTCATATTATTTGACATAATTAGGAACGAGTCTAGTGATACACTTTGGTGTATAAGAATTTTATTACATGATACACAAAAAAAATAACCTTGGTAACCATCTATAGTCATTGAGATTAGCAACCTAAAAAGGACCGACAAGTTATCTGCTAGAACTGGCTTCACGGTTGAATACCATATAGGCCTTTGAGTTGATCAGTCGCTTGCTTTAAGCTAAGTAACATACCAGGCCCATTTCGAAACCAAGACATATGTATAAACTACCAATTTGATTTCCAGGTTCACTGTTATTCAGAGCATAAAGCAACAATTGACCAAATTAATCCAGTAACCCCAAATCAAACACTCATTTGACTCCGAAATTATGCAATCATTAGCCCAATCCAAAGGAACAGTAGTAGGACCTCACGAGCGACCATGACAAGCAAACTTGAAAAAGAAAACAACAAATAAAGG
>NW_017690141.1:0-849 GCF_001879085.1 Nicotiana attenuata
ATGGGCTAGTATGCGGCAAAAGATTGATATGGCGGGAAGGAGCTGCTTGAAATGGGGGAGGGTGCAGCATAACCCTGAATTTGGAAGGATGTTGCCGCACATTTAATTGATGTCCGCGAGGAGCGAGTGGACTTTGTGCAGCTGGAAGGTGAGCTCGGACTCAGGATGGGCTGTTGGTGTCATAGTGAATGTACACCGTGCAGCAGCGTGGGAAGATGTCGGGAGGTGATTCCCCTACGTGGGTTATTCCCCCGTGAGCAGATTAGCGGTCGCGTGGTTGGCGAAGCTTCTGCGAGGAATTATATTGGTTGTTCAACAAAGAGGTCGGTCGTGCGAATGTGGATGATGTCTCAGAATATGAAAGATGGGGATGTACAGCAAGATCCCGAGAGATTCTGATAATTGGTGGCGCGAGGTTAAGTCAATACGAGGTAAATAGGTCGGGCGAACTCAAGAATGGTGTAATGATGGCTTCAAGCCAAGTGGGAGAGTCCCACCGCTTATGATTGCGCTGTATGGTTAACTATTTGCGTGATTTCTAGTTATTAGCATATTGATGGATTAATTCAGCTACGAGAAAAGACCATAAGTAGTAAATTGAGCGGAGGAATTATTAAGGATGTGCTATGGTTAGCCTTATGGGCTCATGATTCAGATTTGGGGGAAGGATTCAGGATTTGCGCCTTGTATGCATATGGGTTCAAAGGAGGTGGTTCCGCCGGGTGCCTCGTCAAGAAGGTAATTATGTGTTATGAAATTTATGGAGTTGACTATATTCGCGGCCAAGTCGGAGCGGGTGGCTCTCAGCAGCGGCCCTAGTGAAAAATTCAAAAGAGAAGTATGATGTTT
>NW_017690141.1:5089-5758 GCF_001879085.1 Nicotiana attenuata
TATATATATCGATAAACACTCCCTGATAAGTTCTTACTTGATTGATTGAGCATGCTATATTTGGATTAATTGTGAACCCCTTTGAGGGTTTGAATTGCTTAAATCACATTAAATTTATAAAAGGATTTCTAAAAAGACTTAAACTTTGCTTCCTTAGATTATTTAAAGAGAGTTGGCTTTTCTTGGATAATTGCTCCATGTTGACTTATTGACTGACTGTCTATCTGTGTGTGTTTATTTTGGAACGGGCCGAACGCCTCGGCAGATTAAATAGATGCATCTGTAGGCGCGCCGTCGACCCTCGGCAAGTGCACATTACTTTATGTTGGATCGGGCCGTTGCCTCGGTATGATTTGCGCATGATATCTTTTATATATTGATGCATGAGAAATCTTAAATGATGACATCGCCTTTCATGGCTTGAGATGAACTGATTAAATGAACTTGAAAATCCTTTGTTAATTGTTAAAGGTATTCACCTGTTTACAGCTTTGTGAATTAGAATATGTTATATGAATCATGATTTCCCACACATTAACATATATTATGTACCGCTAGTGAGTGTCCAGGTCGACCGATCTCGTCTCTACCTCTTCGAGGTTAGGCGGGTAGTACTCACAGATTACACGTTGATTACGTACTCATACTACACTTCTGTGCTATTTTATT
>NW_017690142.1:0-1203 GCF_001879085.1 Nicotiana attenuata
TTCAATGAGCAACTCAAGTCATCAAACCCAAACCTCAATGAAGGACTGCAAAATTTAAATTACTACATAGGTTAACAACAGTATCTATCACATTACCCTCATAACAATCCCAATACATAATTCTTAAAAAGGAGTTTAGTCAGACTGGAATCAAAACAGCAGGCCAAACTCAAAACTCAAAAATCACTGCATATCTATGACTAAAACAGTATTATTCAAATAATTAGTCTAATCTAAGCAAGGATACATATGAGCAGGAATTGTAGGAAACTAATAGCCTACTGATCATGGGACAAAACAGCCATTTCAAATTTGAATTCCATAAAACTTCAGATCTACATTACTCATGATTCAAGTGCCTTTACATACCTGAAATGTGAAGAAAACAATCAGCAAAATGATCAAAAGTCCAGCAACGATAACAAATCAGCAGAACCAACTAGCAGCTCCAAAATCAAATTTCAAACCCAGAAATTGATGTAAACGACCAGAAACCAGTTCAATCCAAACAAATGGACCAGGAAAACTTCAACCAAGCTGATTTAATTCATTTCTAAGGTCAGCTAGTCAGGACTTGTTGCATCACCAGGAAAATTTCAGAAATTAATAGAAGAACTCCATAAAACAGTATTTTTGAAGTTTTAGCCGTCTAGAAATTTTTAGGGATTTTCAGCTCTTAAGGTCTGCCTTCAAAGACAAGAAATAATGCCTTTATAGGCAAGGCAAGTAGGGCAGCCTTAAATTCTCATTTTTACACTTTAACCCTTTTTAAATTCTTGGTGTAGCTTAAGTGTCCCCCAATTACTGACTTGTTACCCAAGTTAACCTATCATACTTCTGAAATTCAATAAAAACCCCCTACTAGAAGCTTCCTATTTCTGTTGCTAAAGATTTCCCCACCTAGAGTCTCTAAATTACCCCTGAACAGCCCTGAAATTACTTTGAAGTCTTATGGGTCAAATTTTGACCCAATGGTTCAGGGATGGGCCTTCGAGAACCTAATCTGAATCTTTTATTTTATTGGGCTTTCAATTCCAAGAAACAAATTCCCATTGACAACCAAGAATCACTGAACTACTGCCTTACGGAATCATAATGACTCATCAGGTTTTAGACCCAAAGGAAAAACAGTCAAAACATTCAAACAACATCTAACACTGAATAGAACCATGCTAATTAAACTCCATACTAACATGTATAAAA
>NW_017690142.1:4600-5758 GCF_001879085.1 Nicotiana attenuata
GTGGCTAGTTGCTAGCATTCTTGCTAGGTACATCCCTGCTGCTGGGCTTTACTCCGTCTCGCTTTCCTGGACTTGCCTTGAATCCCCTCGACTTCCTGACCGAATTTCAACCCCTTAACTCTGATGACCCAAGTGTTCTATCCCATATTGTTGTTTTTGTGCTTCGGAACCCTCTTTTTGAAACTTCGCTTCTACCCCCACAATTATCCAACTAATCCACTGATGAAACTTCCAGTGGTCCTTTATGACTTACTTTGCTTTTTGACATCTTTGATATATTCTCGCCCTGTCTGTACCACTAGGAAGCTGGTAGTTAGCCTTGACATTCCTTCCTTTGTTTCGAACAGAACTGACACTGAAAACATCTTAAAGATAGACCTCGAAAGAATGAAATGCAATGACCTCGAGGGTTAAGGATAAAGAGAATCCGAGAACGGATGATTTGTAATGAAGAAAGAAGAGAATGAAACTTATCTGAGTGGAACAGCTGGTACCATTGAGCATGCCATGCATTTTGGATTGACCAGACCAGTCTGTCTAACCAATCAACTTTCGATTGCCATATTTGTTGTTCCGGACTTTCACAACCTGATTTTCACCCAAACCCAAACCTTGCTCGTCTTGCAATGTCTTGAGCAGCTTTTGACCACAGACTTGTCTCATTTGCCTGTCTGAAGAACTCACCTTCGCCTTACGGTGCCCGTGAGGGTTTTCACTAATAAGACTCTCTCATTTTGATTTCTCTCAACTCACTTCGCCTTATGGTGCCCGTGAGGGTTTTCACCAATAAGACTCTCTCATTTTTATCATTTTTTCTTGCACCGGAGTGTTGCCCCTGACGTGAATCACTTTTACTTGCTCGTATTGGCACTTCCTGAAGATTGATCAGAAGGTCTTCCTTTGGACCGTAATGCAGGATTTTGGACAGGGCTAGAAAGAAGGGGTATCAAAGGCTCTAAAACAATTTAATATGGGTTCACAGTTATAACCTTCGGAATCAAATTTCTTGCACAACCACAACTTCTGCCTCAGTTTCTTTCTTGGGGACTTTTGGGATTTCGTTTTGGTGTGACTGAACCTCAGAGAGAGGCTGCCTACGAGCCCTTTCGGGATCAAGTCAAGCGTAGTTCAAGATAGAGAACTTACTTTGTTGTTGCA
>NW_017690143.1:0-1077 GCF_001879085.1 Nicotiana attenuata
GGTTTATTCATCAATCCTGCACTTAATTATTTGATTGCTTGATCACCAATTGAATACTATCTACGAATCTAGAGTTAAACTCGAAAGTGGGAATTCTAGATTGCATATAGGATTGAGTAGAGCAAGTTCTTGAACCTGGGCCTCGGGGAACGGATTCGCGGTTAGGATAGACATATACCTAATTGCCTTGCTTGGTTGATTTACAGGAATTATAAATGCGTTCTTGTTGATTCTAACTCCATAGACATATAGGCGTTAGATTAGCTTGAATAGGCGAGTAAGAACTCGACAGATTCTTATGAGCAGTATTAACCCTGTCAACCAATAAACTAGATAAATTAATTAGACAATTCAATTGAAGAATACAATAGGAATGTTAGATAGCCCATAACCCTAGATCGCTTTCATTACATTGATATCATAAAAATCTGCTCTTCCTCTGTTTAAAGTTCATTATTTATATTTCTTTATTCAATTAGTTTAGTATCAAATATTTCTAGGTTTAATTCTACTTTAGATAATTAAGATAGTCTAATTTAGTTAATAGTTAATCACAAGTCCTCGTGGGATCGACATCCGACTTTCAGTCACTTTATTACTTGACGACTTCGTATACTTGCGTGTGCGTTTGGCCGCAACAAGTTTTTGGCGCCGTTGCCGGGGACTTAGAAATTAACTATTTTTCTAGATTAGACTTTAAATTTTATCCTTTTTTTGTATATACTTTTATTTTTACAAATATTTGATATTTTTCTCTTAGTGTGTTCCTAGTTCTCTCAGCATGACATCTGGGGATCAAAGATACGGAGGTAAGGCTATTGATGAAGACTCTTGGTTGACAAAAGACTTTTATGGCTCGTATTTTTGGTCTTGTCATGGCCTGACTTCTTGGAGGTCTGAATTTGAATATGGGAGTAAGGGTTGGTATTGGGAAGAATATTCACGATTAGGCGAATATGCGAAACGACGTTGTCTTCTAACAACGTTGGTGAATGATTGGTCTAAGGAGAGAGATGAACTTGCACATAAATGATATTTAGCTTGGTGTGCATACTTAGATGCAGATTTGAGCACAAA
>NW_017690143.1:2798-5758 GCF_001879085.1 Nicotiana attenuata
GATCGTCCTTAGTGAGTCATGTGCCATGTGTGGTGAGGTTTTTTGTGTAGTCTATGTATTGTACTTGTGTCTAGAACTTGCCCGGTATGTGAGTTGAAGCGAAATTTAAGGTGATGCTCGGTTTGAAAAATGATTTTAGGCTTTCTTTGATCTTTTGAGCTTATTGCTTATCACAAATAAAATCTATCCTTAGTTAACCCTTTTGAGCCTGTAGACTTTTATTTGGCACCCACATTACAAGCCTATACCCTTTTTATTCTTAATTGACATTGTTTTGATCCCTTTTCCTCTTAAAGCACTTTTGATTGTGAGCTGAATGCTAAAAGAAGTAAGAAGGAACTAAGCGTGGGGTGGCTTTTGAGTGGAACCAATAAAAGGAAGAAAGGTGCACTTATTTTTTTAAAATAATACACCACTAGCGGAAATTGAAAAAAAAGAATAATCTGGAAAAAAAAGAAAGAAAAACAAATAGAGATGAATACATTGTTGTCTTGTTCTTGATAGTGGGTATGAATTAATGTAGTGCTTAAAGAAGAAGGGAGCATTTTTGGGGTGATATTGTTTGTAAAAGTGAAGTGGATTGAAGAATTTATGCTTAAAGTTGATTATGTGGTGTGTTAAAGTGCTTAGGAGGGTTAGTCACTATTCCTAAATATATCCTACCCGTCCCTTAGCCCACATTACAACCATGAAAAAGACTTAATTGATTTTAGATCGAGCGAGCCTACATTAGTAGAGATTTACATTAAGGGCAAGCCTATGATACCAAGTGCATGCATGTGACTTCTTTTCTGAGAGTGAGAGAGTTCTTTGATATACATATGAGTCTTTAAACTATATTTGATCATGAGATTTGACTGTGTGGGTTTAACGTATTCTCTTGTTCTTGTTGTGAGAGCACATGATTTCACGAAAGATAGGTAACATTATTAGACTTCTCTAGGATGTTGGGTGTTCAAGCCATGAGTGCATTGTGACATTGAGTCGATTTTGAGGCTAGGATTGTTGTGAGCATATTGTCTTTGTTTGAATATTTTTGAAGAATGACATAAGTAAAGGGAAGTGCATGATGATTGCATATGCTAGAGTTTAATTATTGCTATCAGCCATAATCATTGCTTTAGTGTGCTTCGAATATGTTAAGTGCTCATAGATAGAGTAAATTTTTGGTTGACTCGAGGACGAGCAACGTTTAAGTGTGGGGTGTTGATGATAGGCTATAATTACGTATTTTAGTCGATTATTACACTCTAATTTACTGCACTTTAGTTGAGTTTGCGCTTTAATCGCTAGTGTCTTGCACTAACTGTGTGTTTTATGCCTTGTAGGAGTGATTCCGAGCTATGTAGATGTTATGGAATGAATTCATGTGATTTGGAGCTTTGAAGTCTGAGTAAAATCCCAAGGAATTAAGCCGGGATCGTATTTGGGGGTCAACGGATGATAGTTAGAGCGAACGAAGACTCCAGTAGGCATATTGCGCACTGTCTAGTAAAATAGATATAACTTTTTGCTCAGAACTCCATTTGGGCTCCACAATATATGGTTGGAAAGCTAACTCAAAGTGATACAACTTTCATGTTTTACGTTTTTCCAAATTCGAAACGGAACAGGGTGAAAAATGCGCGTAAATAGCGCGATCGCGCTCAGGTCGCGCTCGTCAGGCAGACCACTGGGCTACTAGCGCGACCACTAGCGCGATCGCGCTAGTCAAACCCTGGAAAAGTGTCCTTTTTCACATTGGAGAAGGCATAATTGTTTGGGCCCAACCCTACTTGGTATATATACATGGAAAAATGGTATTTTGAGGGAGGAGGACGTTTTTGAGAGGAAAACACAAGCACAGAGCCGCCGTGGAGGCCGGGTTTCATCTTTTCTTCCACCAACTTAGTCTTTTTATGTTTCTTTGTATGATTTGTTGTTTTTCTACCATGTCTATGTGGAGCTAAACTTCACGTTCTAGGGTTGTGGTTCTTTCATGACTATTGTTATTCGGATATTGATTTTTATTTCTTAGTTTATCATATTGGTTTATTTATTCAATCCTGCACTTAATTATTTGATTGCTTGATCACCAATTGAATACTATCTATGAATCTAGAGTTGAACTCGAAAGTGGGAATTCTAGATTGCATATAGGATTGAGTAGAGCAAGTTCTTGAACCTGGGCATCGGGGAACGGATTCGCGGTTAGAATAGACATATACCTAATTGCCTTGCTTGGTTAATTTACAGGAATTATAAATGCGTTCTTGTTGATTCTAACTCCATAGACATATAGGCGTTAGGTTAGCTTGAATAGGCGAGTAAGAACTCGACAGATTCTTATGAGCGGTATTAACCCTGTCAACCAATAAACTAGATAAATTAATTAGTCAATTCAATTGAAGAATACAATAGGAATGTTAGATAGCCCATAACCCTAGATCGTTTTCATTACATTGATATCATAAAAATCTGCTCTTCCTCTGTTTAAAGTTCATTATTTATATTTCTTTATTTAATTAGTATAGAATCAAATACTTCTAGGTTTAATTCTTGTATAGATAATTAAGATAGTCTAATTTAGTTAATAGTTAATCACAAGTCCTCGTGGGATCGACATCCAACTTTCAGTCACTTTATTACTTGACGATCGCGTATACTTGCGTATGCGTTTGGCCGCAACACGGCTAGCGGAGATCGCGGTGTGCAGTGGTTCAGAATCGAATCGGTGTTCCTAATGTTGGTGGCTCGAGAAAGATGATCTTCGGAGAGGTTTAGAGTTGGTAGCAATCTATTGGTTCAAGTGCTACAGAGATGGATTTTGATTTAAGGCAAAAACTGGGCATTGATGAGTAAGGACATGTGGGAGGTGTCTGGCGGTGGTTAAATTTCTAGAAGGCCAAGTGTGAGAAGCAGAAGTCGAGTAGTTGCTTAAAGGAGAGGGTTTGACCAAAGTGGGAGAGTAGCAGAGTAGC
>NW_017690144.1:0-5758 GCF_001879085.1 Nicotiana attenuata
GGAAGACCTTCAACTTTGAGGCTCGAGGGTGGTTGACTTTTGTGTGCAGTCGGCTTGACCCTTCTACCCACGATAAGACTATTCCACTTACCCGGGCTGTTCTTGTTGCATCTATTATGGCCGGGTACCCTATTAATGTGGGCAATGTGATGTCCCGTGTGATTTCTGCTGTGGGGCAAGAGCATGACCGGAATTACCCTTTCCCCAACACCCTTTCAATGTATTTCCGGGACCTAGAGGTGGAGAAGAAGAGATATGATGTCAAGACCAAGCCTGTGGCTCCTTACTCTTGGTACAGTATGCAGGGTCCGGACAACCCTAAACACAAGAGCTACCAGCCACCTTCCTTTACCCCAACTGGCCAGTCTGAGGAGCCAGTTGCGGTAGAGCCTTCTACCGAGCCTTCCACTATGCCTGCTGCCACTACAGTTGAGGACTTGCCTCCAGGACCTTCCTCTGCTGCTGGTCCCAGTACTTCAGCTGGCCCGGGGTTCCATCTTCCCGGAGGTATCCCATCACTACCCATCAGTTGAGCCAGACATTGGCCAGTTTGAACAACTAGATGTCAGCTGCGACATCCAAGTTGTCTACATTATCTTCCACCATTGAGACCCAGTCAGCACCTCAGCCTGCTCAGATTCCTCAGTCCATAGCGGACACTTTGAAGAAGCTCCTGGAGAACCAGGAAAAGATTATGAAGACACAGGCTACCTTGTCTACAGTAGTGGAGTCACATGGCAAGGCTCTGAAGGAGCTTGCCAAGGAGCATAAGAAGATGAGGAGATCAAGGGCTTCCAAGGAGTCTGTGAAACAGCTCAGGACAGATGTGGACAAGCTATTGGCAGACCAGATGCCTCTAGACTTGCTATTCGGGGACCCAGCCCCAGCCTCAGCAGCACCAGTAGCAGAGCCACAGCAGGAGCAGGCACCCAGGCAGCCAAGGAAGAAGAGGAAGCTCCCCAGTACAGCTGATGCAGTTATTGAGGTGGCAGCCCAACAGGAGGCCTCCTCCAGTTTGCCACATGATGCACCTGACATCCAGCCGGTCCAGGCACAGGCCCCGGTCCCAGCAGCTGAGCAGCAGGAGACCGGGAACCAGTCTGCGATTCCCGCACATATAGAGGACTTGGGGACCACTGATGATCCCATGCAGACGGACCAGGCTTAGGGAGCTCCTATATCCTTTCTTATGACTTTTTGATGCTTAGTTTGATAGTTGGCATTGGGGACAATGCCAGCTTTTATTCGTAGGGGTGCGCCCTACTTTTTTTTTGTTTATCTGGATGACTGTATATATTTGACTCAGTTTATGTTTTTTGTTTGGTTGATTTTCTATTTGGTATGTATATAACTTTACATTCAGTACTTTTTATCTTCTATTTTGGTTTGTATATAAAGTTAAGTTACATTTTGTATATATTCATTCCCCGTTGTATATTCTAATCCCCTATTGTAAATATTCATTCTATTTTCGTATTTTCGTAAAAAAAAATTCGTTTTTAGCTTCGTAGATAGGCTCGCAGCCCTTTGTTTTGTTTTTGGCGTTTTCAATAAGCCCTTGGTTTTCTTAATGCCACGGTTCTTTCCAAGGGTGGAGTATTATATGAACCGGGTGGCTCTTCCCGATGATAGATGGCGTGACAACCTTCTTAAGGGTTTGAGTCCGTTTTTATTTTTTTTCTTTTGTTTTTAGTTAAGGGTACTTCAAGCATAGCTTCACTTGGGCCTAACACATTTGCCTTTGATCCCATGGTCAAAGAATAGGATGGTGAATGTAGTGACCTTGAGACTCTTGGGTTGACCAAACACATCATGTGGTCTTTCAGGACTATTGTGTGCTCAATCGTATCTAAGGTTGTTGTGGGCCCTCGACTCTATGTCTTTTGCAATCCCTGAGTATGTGTGGTGAGAAATAGAATTATGAGTCCAAGTCCCGAGCCAATGGTCTAGAACTTGCCCCGAATGTTTGTAGAGGCAAAATTTTGAGTGAAATTCGACTTGAGAAGTGATTATAGGCTCTCCTTGATCAAAATGATAAGTTGAACAATTCCATAACCTACCAATGAGATAATCCCTAGCTAACCCCTTTCTAGCCTTAGACCTTCTTCTTTCAAGAACCAATGCTACAAGCCTATACCCGTTCTAAATTCTACCCTCTCTTGGCACCCACATCTTCCCTTGAGTAATAGCAAAGTCTAAGTTTGGGGGGAGAGACAAGAAAGGAAACAAAAAGGGGTAAAAGGTACCAAAGCAAAAGAAAAGGAAGGCAATGAAAAAGAAAGAAAAGAAAAAGACAAAAAGAAAGCCAAATGTGAACAAGAATAAAAAGGGATTCAAGAAAAACAAAAGTGAAAAAGGGTGTGGAAAAAGTAGAAAAAGGAGAAATGTCTTGAATTGTATAAGAAAGAGTGACAATGTGTCTCTCTAACCCCTTGAAAGAGGTGAAATGACTCAAAGAGTCAAGTGAATTGTGCCAATGAATCAAAAGAAGTGCTTAAGGGAAGATTGAACCCACTTGAACAAAAACATATCCTACCCTTACCCAAAAGCCTTCACATTAACTCCACAAAAGCCCTATATGATCTTGAGTTGGATGACACTCGCATTAGTGGATACTTACATGAGGGTCAAGCATATGGTACCTAGAGCCGGACTTGTGACCTTTCCTTGAAAGAGACGAGTGAACTCCCATTGACCTCGGTTTGTGTGCGTATTCTCTAAAAGGTGAGGTTTGCTTAGGGAGAGTTGAGGATGTATGAGTTTGGGGATCCACAGCGACCCAAGTAATTTAGAGAGTTCTTTGATGTAATGAGTTAATTCTTGATGCTCTTGTGTCACACTTGATCCATAGTTTTCAAGGTTTGAATGTTGTTAATGATCCATTTGTGTTGAGGGCAATTGTTAGTCTCAATTGATGCTTGTTGAGGTTACTTTAGGATAGCTGGAATTACTTGGATTGTCCTTTAAGGGGTGGGTCTTATTTTGTTTGCTTGAGGACAAGCAAAGGTTTTAGTTTGGGGGAGTTGATAAGTCGGGATTTTAACATGTTTTATGCCCCTACTTGCCTATGCTTTGGTTATAAATTGCTACAAAATAGTCCCAAAATGCTCACAAGTTGTACTTGATTGCAGGTTTGATCGACAAAGCGACGAATGTCAAAGATCGGCTCAAAAAGGAGTGAAAACTGCTCAAGTGTCAAAGACTAAGTAAATTGAGGAAAAGAGAACCTAGTGCGGACCGAGCAAAAGTGAGTGCCGCACTAGGAGGTTCAGAGAGTGGCATTTTCAAGTTGGAGGAAACGCGGCCGCGCTACTCTTTAGTGCGGTCTGCGGTCAGGCTTCGCGGGCGCGCTAATCTTTTATGCGGTCCGCGGAGCAGAGATTCAGAGAGCCAAAATTTTGCCAATTCCGAGCAATGCGGCCCCCGCTCGTTTTGTGCGGCCGCGCCAACTTCCACCGCGACCGCGGTACACTTTCATGCGGTCCGCGGTCCTCAAGTTTAGAGAAGCATAAATTGAAGTCCAAGAGTCAGTGCGGCCGCGGTCCATTTTGCGCGGCCCGCACTGACCCCGTAGGGGTATTTTTGTCCAGTTTTTCCAGACTAGTATAAATAGGACATTTTACCATTTTTAGGAAAAACTTTTATATTCCAAACTTAGCTGCGCTCGTGAGACACACTTTTGTAGCCAATTTTGGCACTTCTGCTCTTCGTTAACGATATATTATTGTAGTTTCTTCTTAGTAATCAATTAATATGCTTATTTCTTCATCTATTTCTTCAATTTCTGTATCTAGTATGAGTAGCTAAACCCATTAGCTAGGGTTGTGGCTCAACCCTAGTGTGGGTAATTGATGGGTGTTGCCATCTAGGGTTAGATTGATTATCGGTGTTTGCTATTTGGGTTGATTTTATATTTTTATTTAAGAATTGGTGGTTGTAAACACTGATTCAAGCTTTGTGGGTTTGACTCTTCTTGAGAAAGAGAGTCTATGACCCCAAAATTGACCCAACAAGGAATTGGGATGGACTCATGAGAAATGATAGTCCCAATTAACGGGTTAAATCTCGAGAGAGTAATCACCCTAGTTGCTTGATCTAATTGGCCTACCTAATTGGTCTCGAGAGAGTCAATTGGGAAAAATCACTCTCTCTACCGAGAGGTGTGAGAGTGGGTATAATTGTGCAATGGTTATAGCATAAGCCCCAAATAGGTCAATCTATCCTTAGTAGCATCTACCCGTCAATTAGCCACCTAGGTAATGCCACGACCCTAGTGCCCTTCTTCCCATTAGATACAAATTAGCAATATTCTAGTAGCATAATTTAGCGTTAATCAGTAGTTTTATCATAGTAGTTATAAAAATCAAAAACCAAGAATGTTTGAAGTGACATTAGGAGCACAAACACATCTCTAGACAAGACAGAAAATCCAACTCCACTACTAGCTCCTTGTGGAAATCGATCCCGACCAATATTCGGGTAAAAGCTATTGCGACCCGCTCTTCCTACCTTGGTGTAGTGTCGAGTTGGCTGCGGCCAACTTTTTGGCACTGTTGGCGGGGAGCTTACGGTGTTGACTATCTGTTTAGTTCGTTTTGAGTTTTGCTTCTCTTTCCTTCTTGTTTACTAATTTTGTTTGTGTCGATGATTCAGGTACTATGGCTTTAAATGCTAATGACCCTATTGGCAATGCCATGGCGGGGGAGGAGGTAGAAGATATTGATCATGATGAGGTTCCCGTACCTCAAGCTCCACGTAGAGGCCTCCTCCGCCACCGCCAAGAGCAGTCCCAAGAATTCTCCCTTATCAAGGGTACGCGAGTGCCATTGTTCCTCCCCGAATCCGGGCGGGAACTTTCAAATCACAAATGCCATGCTAACCTTGCTCGAGCAACGAGGATATTTTACGGGCGCCTCCGATTAAAATGCATACAAGCACTTGAAGGGGTTCGTAGATACATGCTGGGGCAGCAAACAAACAAACGTGTTAGAGGATGCGTTGGGATTGAGGCTTTTCCCGTTTTCTCTTCGGGGTAAAGCGTTGGATTGGTTAGAAAGGCTCCCAAATCATTCTATCACCACATGGGAAGAATTGGCGGACAAATTTATTGCCAAGTTCTTTTCTCCAAGTCATATGGCGGCTCTTCGGGATGAGATTCTAGCTTTCAAGCAAATGCCAACAGAACCTTTGCACGAAATATGGTAAAGATATAGAACAATGGTGAAGGAGTGCCCTAATAACGAAATGACCGAGGCGATGATACAACAAACTTTTTATCGGGGCATCAACACCACAAATCAGTACATTGTGAACCAGTTGGCCGGAGGGAACTTTATGAAACTTTCTTACCAAGAGGCATGTGAAGTACTTGATGAAGTGGCCGACACCTCTTCGGCATGGCAAAGCCGAGCGAATGTGCCCCAAGGTGACCCCACGGTCATCCATTTGCACAAGGAATTGAACGATCATGGCCAAGCTATTTCCGAGCTTACAACAACTATGAATCAATTTGCGAAGGCGCAATTGCAACAAGTCCAAAACCTGCGCCAAGTCAACGCAATGGAAGGTGTTTCTATGTTAAAAAAGGAGGCAAAGAGGGCAACAACAACCTCAAGGTAATTGTGAGCAATTTGACAACAACAATGATGGTGGTGGTTATTCGAATTAGTGCTATGATGATCAAAGTGAGGAATGTCAATATGTCAATAACTACCAAGGGAATAGAGGAAATCAAGGGAATCAACAGTAGGCACGCCGA
>NW_017690145.1:0-512 GCF_001879085.1 Nicotiana attenuata
GCCTTTTTTTTTTGGGCAATGGCTGAAGGTTACTGGTTAACACAGTCGATTGAAACTCGAAGAAGAAGAAGAAGAAGACATATTTCCAAAAATTGTAGATAAATTGTAGAAAAATTAAAAAAATTGTAGACTGTTTTTTGCAGAAGATTTAGTCATTTTGGATTTGTGAAAACAGAAAACAATGCATCTACAATCAGAATACGAATAATCTACTATTTATCTACAAGATATCTACAAAATGGATATATTGAATTTTAATATCCCAATTCCCATTTCAATTGTAGCATAATCGGCATTTTTGACATAATTGTAGAAGATTTGTAGAAGTTTTAGTCTTTATCTACAATTTATCTACAATTCTACAATTTAACTACAATATATCTACAATTTCTGGAAATATGTCTTCTTCTTCTTCTTCTTCTTCTTCGAGTTTCAATCTGAAATTCAGTCAAAACCAAGTCTAATCTTCACCAAAACCCCTCAAAATTGAGATATAAACTCCTAAACATGTT
>NW_017690145.1:5318-5757 GCF_001879085.1 Nicotiana attenuata
GGGATTTTTACCTTCCTATACCATATATGAAACCTTATTATCCTCAATGTTTAAGGTTTGTGTTAATTATATTTCAGCATACCAAATTACCATTTATATACCATAATTCAAATTAGGGATATAATTAAGGGTGCATTTATATTAGGCGCTAATTTAGGACCGTATCTTCCCCCAACCCCCTTTGGAGATGGACAGTAGCATCAATAATCTTCAGATTAGTTCTCATTTACTTCCCCAAAAACCTTAACTTAGCGACCGTATCTTGAGATTAGTTCTTATTTACCAATTCTCTATTTACACGTACAAAACATCAATGTATCGTTATTTTCATTGACCTTTTTTTTTTGGGCAATGGCTGAAGGTTACTGGTTAACACAGTCGATTGAAACTCGAAGAAGAAGAAGAAGAAGACATATTTCAAATAGTAGATAATAGTAGA
>NW_017690146.1:0-5757 GCF_001879085.1 Nicotiana attenuata
TACTCCACGAACAAAAGCGGAGCTCACCAATAGCACGGGAAGCGAAGGAAGTCCTAACTCGTAGCTTGCTCGCCTGCAAATCCGGTTCCTACGTTGTACCGCAGACCAACGTAGGTTCCCAAAAGAGAACGTCAGTACCATCCATTGTACTCCGTGAGTCTCAACAACTGGGGGCGAAACTTTAATAACATATATATTATGAGCAAAGGTTATAAATGCATGTAAAACATAAAGCTTATAAGAATAATTCTAAATAATTGCATAATAGAAGTTTATGAATATTTTAAAAGAAATTCTTTTCTTTTTCTTTCTTAAAAAAAATACTTCACTTTATACTTTGGGAGTTCCAACTATCCTGACTTAATTTTGTCTCAGTCACCGTGTGATCGGCACGGGTTCGATCCCAACCTGATCGAATAGGCCCAATCCACGAGGTGCCACTCGCTTCATGGTTCTCAGCGCTCATGTATCATACCTTAGCATGGCTAAGTAAATTCTCAGCAACGAGAACCTCGGCTCGTGTGCTCCCTACTTTGGCACAAGTAGTTTCAGGAAGTCAACGCCTTGGTCAGGACCCTCGGCCTGGACGATGACCCCTTCTCAGAATAAAGGATACTCCCAAAAATCTTTTCTTTCTAAAACTTCTTCTTGTGACTTTTCAAGTCTAAATCTTTTATATATACTCATACTGGTATCCTTAAATGTAAGGCATGACATAAGAATGAAATAAACATTCAAAAGTATTTATAAAGGTTCTTGATCCTTCATGAATTTTCAACATAAAAATGGCATATATGAATAACATAAAAATCTGAAATTTATGCACATATATCCAAATAATCATCTAAACTTTAGCTAGAAAATAATTCTAAGCTAATAGGTACTTACTACTCCAACTAAGTACAAAGAATAACATAAAAATCTGAAATTTATGCACATATATCCAAATAATCATCTAAACTTTAGCTAGAAAATAATTCTAAGATACTAGGTACTTACTACTCCAATTAAGTATATATTAACTCTTTTATGCAATTCATCAAACACCTTGTATGCGTGCTTTTGTGAGTTAAACCACTTTAGTAAAGGGTTATATCAACTCACCTCAAAACTCCTTGAGCCAATACGTAGGACCCAGTCCAATTTATGCCCGTCAAACAATTGATTCTACAACAACCGGTGCCTTTTAATTAATTTCAAAGTTTTACACCTAAACATGAAATTTGATGGTGATACAGAGAAACAAAGGAATTAACTATTCAATTCTTACCTATTATTACTATGGGGTAATTCACAGTACGGAATTTCACATACCTGAGTTTAAGAATTAGTGATTTGTAAAGAACCCTAGAATTTTCGTTGCCTGTGCAAGTATTTCGCTAACTTCGCTTCTGTTTTTTTTTTTTGTTGGGCAACAGAATGTCGAGCTTTGTTTTCAATTTTCCTAAGGCTTACGAGTTTTGCCTGCGAATTGCCAAAAACCCTTTATGGGCTTTGTTGCACGTGCCTTTTCTTTTGCTTTCTTTCTTTCTTTCTTTCTTTTTTGTTTTGTTTTGTTTTGTTTTGACTTAACTAGTATTTAATTATTCCTACTTTTAATAATTAGTAATATTAAAATTATTAATATTCCCCTAATTGTACATCCAATTATTTATAAATAGAGAAGTAACTCAAAATCAATCACAAGTGTTTTAATCCGTAATAGAAGTATAATTTAAGATTATAAAAAATTAAATTCTATATTTAGCGGGTCTGAAAACTTTTATAGTTTTGAGGAGTGTTACTGATTTTCATTTCGTCGGTGATCAAGTTGAAAGGAATCAAATTGATGTTTGGCATATTAGCAATGCCTCAAGCTTGCAGATGCCCTAACAAAACCTCTACCTCGACAACCTTTCTCTGACTTTGTGACCAAGATTGGCCTCCAACCAGTGGAGCCAATCTTGCGGGGGCATGATAAGGATAAGCAGAGCTAAGATTCTCATTTGAATTTAAATTCTTGTATATATCTCCTAAACCTCTCTTCCTCATCTACAAAACTCCTACTACCATTGTACTCTTCAGATATAAATGTACCATTTACATGACTGAATAATACAAGTTGGAATACCAAATCTTCACTGTTTTAGAAACTACACTATTGAATAAAGAATTTCACATAGATAGTCAATCGAATTTATTATTTATTTTTTATAGCTGATATATTCATATTATTTATTAATTATACTCTATTATATACTTATTATATATAGATTATATACTCATCGAATATATTTTATTTAAACAGTTGGGTGAACAACTATTTAGGTTAATTTTTCTTTGATTTATATAGGTACTGCAAAAAGACTGAAATTTTATGAAGTCAACTGAATGGCTGACGATAAGCAGATAATGCTAAGTTAAGCCACGAATTTGAATATCATTAATTTCTCAATTGATGAAATGATTTCTCAATAATTATTTTAAGTCGAGTCGTATTCATTGACGATCACAATCTCCAAATGATCGTAAGGGGAAAACTTCATAAGAAAAGGACTTGCAAATATTCTAACAACGTACTATATTTTGTTGAACATATTTTAGCCTAATTATTTAATTACAGATCTTTTTGCATTTATTTTCCCAGGATAATTTCGCATATGATCGTTCAACTTCAATTTATTGTATTAAAGTTACTAAGCTATTTTTTGTGACAACTCAACTTTTTTTAAGTATCACAAAAAAGTATAATAACAACCGCCCAATATAATCTTGCAAGTGTAATAATTTTTATAATTAAAATATAACTCAACTTTGCTTAACTACCATAGAAAATGACTCATTTGTTCCTCCATTGACTTTCTATGATATGACACTTAGAGAGAGAAAAAAAGTGAAAATGACAACAGTAAAACTTTTCCTTGTTGTAGCAAATTGTAAACAAAAGCTTTTTTTTAATGCCTCACGCATATCACAGAAGTTTCCTTAAGTATCTCTTATATTATCATGACAAGTATAGTGGGTCGTCGTCTAATGTGTCATTAGCGGAATCAAACGGTTTTTTTCAAATATATTTTAAACATCGAATTATTATAAAAACAAGCATAGCAACCTCCCAAATTGAGAAAAAGGTGAAATCATATTTAATTCTTAATTGCTTAAGTAAGAGATTTTAAAATATATAGGTCGCGTGTGAATCAAAATAAAGTAGCAAAAAGGACTGCTCGACTTGTTCAGTATTGTTTACTAAACTGATCCGAACAATTTCAAATTCGTATTATATAGGCCTCATTTAAGGGAAAAATATTCTCTAACAGAAATTTTTACGTTGCGCTAGCGTACTACGGCTTTTCAGTCTCCTGCAGGTCCCTTCCGCCTTACATGAACTTAAAAGAGATAATTGGTGGAACCATATTTCCCGCGCGAGGCAAAATTTCATTGGCAGGGCCCAAACCCGAACATTTGGTTATAATGAAGCAACCTCATCCATTCTATCACGTCTGTTAGTGAATGAGTTCACCTCTGACAGTGTATATTGAGTTCTCCTTATTTTCAAGTAATATGAACTAAGTATGCACTATTGTGCTAGAATAAAATATTCACTTGCTCCTTTACCTTGACTAATAGCCTGTTTGGCCAAGTTTTTTTTTTTGGCCAAAAATTGAGGTGTTTGGCCAAGCTTTTGGAAGGAAAAAAAGTGTTTTTGAGGAGAAGCAGAAGCAGTTTTGGAGAAGTAGAAAAAAGTAGCTTCTCTCCAAAAGCACTTTTTTGAGAAGCACTTTTGAGAAAAATGCACTTAGAAGTAGTTTTTTAAAGCTTGGCCAAACACTAATTGCTGCTCAGAAGTGCTTTTTAAACTAATTAGCCAAACACAAAATGCTTCTCACCAAAAGTACTTTTGAGAAAAGCACTTTTGAAAAAAAATACTTCTTAAAATAAGCTGATTTTTGCAGCTTGGCCAAACGGGCTATAAGAGGAGTAGCTTCAGCTTAGTCACGTCTGAAGGAGATAGTTTTAATTTGTTCCTTAACAAACTAAAGTAGAGACATTGTATAGGGTAAAATTTGACCCTCACTATCTCTACGCCAGTGGGTACGACCAATGAGTGTACGCCGACCAACGTAGCGGGTACGACTCGGCCGTGAGGACAAAAGCGACATCGTTTAGAACTCAGTGTCTACACTAGGGGGATCGGATCTAATACAACTCTCTCATTTTTTCTGGCTTTCTCTCTCTATATCTCCACTTCTAACGAAAATATCTTATTGGTAAACATTGTCACTTTGCAATATTAGATCTACAACAATATTATCATCTTTGCATCTCTAGGCTTATTATATTTGATTACGATTTACCCCTTTTCTATTTTTGATTGTTTTATCGCTTACAAAGTATATCGTTAACTTTTGAGCCAAACAATTTGGCGCCGTCTGTGGGGATTTCGAGAATCAAAACCATAGTATCCACCTAGAGATCAACCAACTACCACTCTCTACACTTCAAAAAAAAACAGAAAATGGCCGAAAATAACACAAGATCGAAAGCTATATTGGGTGTCACTACCAATCTCCTATGCCCTCTCAACGAGGCCAGTGACGATGGCATCCTGAATGCAACCCCTAGCATCACACCGGGTGCAGAGATCTCACCTTCCCCATCCGAAGGTCTAACAATCTTGCACGAAAAAGAAGCTTCCACATCTGCGGTTACGGAAGCACCCTCAGCGGTCAAAGAGCTACTGGAAAGATGGCTAACAAGCGCTCTAAGTGGCTTGGTTGAGAGGTCACCACAAAGTAACATCGGATGTACACCAACGGCAGGTACTACTGCTGCCATGGGTGAACCGGAAGTTACACTAGCAAATAACAAACCCATCGAGATACAGACCAACGATGGCACACTAACAGCCATCCTAAAGAAGATGGAAGAAATGGAAAATGAAAACAAGGCGCTCCGCGGTCAGATGAAGGAACATCAGGAGAGGGTCAACAAGATCCCCGGTGCTCCCAAGTTGCTACCAAAACGCGACGTGGGAAGGTTCGTTGAACAACCATACACTGAAGAAGCTGCCCCTCACTCCACCCCAAAAACCTTCAAGATGCCATCCTACTTGAGGGTATATGACGGAACCACAGATCCCGAGGATCATCTAATCCACTACGTCACCGCTGTGAAGGGCAACGACCTATCAAAAGAACAGGTACCGTCGGTACTGCTGAAGAAGTTCGGCGAGACGTTGACAGGAGGGGCTTTAACATGGTACTCTCAGCTACCGGCTAAGGCAATATCAACGTTCGAGGAAATGGCGGATAAGTTCGTCACAGCCCACGCAGGCACGAAGAAAGCGGAGCTCAGGGTCAACGACATCTTCGCCGTCAGGCAAAACACAGGAGAGGGACTCAGGGACTTCCTGGCAATGTTTAACAGGGTAAGGATGAGTCTACCAAACGTATCGGAAGGTATGGCAGTCGCCGCTTTCCAGAACGGGCTAAGTAGAGATGGTTCGAGGGCAACCAAGAAGCTGCTGAGCCGCCTCATGAAATATCCCCCCGTCCACATGGGAGGAAATCCACAACGCCTATTGCGCCGAGGTACGAGCGGACGAGGACGATCTTAATGGGCCAACCCAACGGCTAACAGCGATACACTCGGAAACGAGGAGAGATCGACGGAATGAAGGACGACGAGAACAACTCCCCCGCTCTAACAGAGATCGACATCAGCCATAAACCAGATCCTCCTATCCGCCACCAAGGCATACAGACGCGCTACAGCGCA
>NW_017690147.1:0-5757 GCF_001879085.1 Nicotiana attenuata
GTTCCTATTTGAAGGCCAAGATCTCATCTCTCAAAGTCGCCATATGCCCCGACGAGAAAAACTTAGCTATAAACTTGTCCGCCAACTCATCCCATGTATGGATGGAATGGTTGGGAAGTCTTTCGAGCCAGTCCAAAGCTTTCCCTCGAAGTGGGACAATTGCACTTTCGTAGCCCTCATTTGGAAGCACCCGAGGAGCGACTCTTGGAGGAGGCGGGGCAGGGTCTGGAATGTTGTCATTGGTCTGGCGGCCTCTTCTTTGAACTTGAGGTACTAGAGGCACCTCATCTTCGTCATTATCATCTACCTTTTCCCCCGAAACATTTTTAATAGGATCATTGTTTGCCATGTTGTACCTGAATCGATTAACTCACACAAATTAGTAAAACAGAAGGAAAGAAAAACAAGACACAAAACTGGTCAGATAGATAGCCAAAACCGTTTAGCTCCCCGACAACGGCGCCAAAAAGTTGATTTGGTCCAACCCTATACCATTATAGAGTGGCAAGAGCGGTCGATGTAGCTTTTACCCGAGGGGACGGGATCGATTTCCACAAGAGCTAAGAAAGGTGGACTCCGCTCAAGAAAGCGGTGGTATTGTGAATGATGATGAACAGTATTGAAAGCCTCAACTAAAGGCTATGGAAACATGAGGTGAAAATGGTATGACTCTTTATATGGTAATGTTGTGATCACTTAATGNCAGACGACTCAGAGGAAGCAGAAGAAGCATGAGAAATAGGGGGTGTAGGCTCATTTCTCAACTGGAATCTGCCTTGGAAGTCCGGTACATGGGTAGGCACAGAATCACCCTCTGAGGCTTCCCGGGAAGGAACATAGTCACTACCCTCGGAGTGGGATGCGGCTCTATCCGCAGCTTTGATATCCTTCTGCATTTTCCCAATGGATTGTCGGACTGCTAGGGGTAACTTGATTTTCCCTCGTCCCCTACCCCGGAAGGACTCTGCTCTCCCTTTTTGTTTCTTGCTTCCACCTCTAGATTTCACCATTGTCTGCATACACAATCTATGAAAGATCATCAGTAATGGAGCTAAAAGAAATAGTAAAGAATAACTGATGAAAAGTTAGCGGTGATTCAGAAATGCAGATCCGCTGACAGCGGAAAAAGGAGGGCGACCGTGGAGGAATGGGGATCAGACTAACCATCCTCTGAATCTAGAAACCGCTGACCGCGGATTTTTGCGCACGGCCGCGGAAGTTGAACCGCTGTCCGCAAAAAAACAAACGCGGTCGCGGACCCAATTTTGACACTTCTCAGAACTTTAATTCCGCTGACCACAAAAAATGAAGCGCGGCCGCGTAAAGCCAGCCGCTGTCAGCAGAATTTCCATCGCTGACCGCGGCATTCAAACCAAGTCAAACTCAAATTTTCACATAAACGCTAACCGCGGAATTACATCTGCGGCCGCAGAATTCACAAAATAATTGGGCAAACCTAGGGTTTCACTTTTTCATCCATTAACAAGTATTATGAATATTTCTAATCCCTACTAGGTATGCCTAACAAGTAGCATCATGTATTTTAGCTACAACTAATTAGCAACTACTTAACCCTAATTGAAACTAAAAGTAAAGAGGAAGAAGCTAAACTAAAAGAAAAGAAAAAAATTATAGAACAGTGTTATGATTGCACATACTAGTGATTGAATTAGTGGTGGGAATTAACTTCTAATTAGACTGATGCAAACAGGCTCAGTGTAGGGCAGATGAACAGTAGAAAATTTCTTTGAGAGTTAAATGGCGAAAAGGGTAAAAGGTCTGATGACCTTCTATTTATACTAACAAGCACGGGACCCATAGAGCTTACCTGGCGCGGCCACGGGATTCCACCGTGGTCCGCGCTTTTACCTTTCAGAAAGGCTGCATGTTCAACATTTCTGCTGAGAGCGAAAAAATGGGCGCGGACGCGGATAAAACTTCTGAGAGGTCTCATTTTGGGACTTGTCAAGTCCGCGTCCGCTACCAAATTATGCTCCCGCGAAATGCCACCGCTGACAGCGGAATTTTGAGATCGGTCAGCGGTCCACTTAGCCAAATTTTTCCAGTATTGTCCTGCACTGCACCAAACATTCCTACACACATCTCACAACCAGTTAGTCCAAAACAAATCCTACACTAAAAGGAAAATCAAAAATAAGAAAATGAAAAACACATGGGTTGCCTCCCAAGAAGCGTCTGATTTCATATCGCGGCACGACGCAGGTTACCATCAATTACTTGAGACAAATCATTGTCACCACGTGGCTATCATCAACCTAGCCAAGATAGTGCTTCACTCAATGCCCATTAACTCGGAAGATTTCACCACTTTTGTTTTTCAAATCAAGAGCACCAAACGGAGTTACATGCACCATCTCAAAAGGGCCACTCCATTTTGACTTGAGCTTTCCCGGAAACAGTCGTAACCAAGAATTGAATAGAAAAACCAAATAACCTTCCTTGAATTCCTTGCTACGGGCATACTTGTCATGTAAGTTCTTCATCTTGTCCTTATACAAGGACGAGCTGGAATAGGCATGGAACCTAAACTCATCAAGTTCATTGAGTTGCTCTACCCAAAGATTTTCTGCAACATCCCACTCAAGCTTTAACTTCTTCAAAGCCCACATGGCCTCGTGCTCTAACTCAAACGGAAGATGGCACGCTTTCCCAAATATCAACCTGTACGGAGACATACCAATTGGAGTCCTGTAGGTAGTCCTGTAATCCCACAAAGTATCATCCAGCTTCTTTGACTAGTCAGTCCTATTTGCATTGACAGTTTTTGACAATATGCTCTTCATCTCCCTGTTGGAGACTTCAACTTGCCCACTAGCCTGAGAATGGTAAGGGGTTGATACCTTGTGATTGACACCATACTTTGCAAGTAAAGTGTCAAATGCCTTATTGCAGAAATGAGAACCCCCATAACTGATGATTGCACTAGGAGTGCCAAACCTTGTAAAAATATTTTTCTTCAAGAACGCCACTACACTCCGGGCTTCATTGTTGGGCAAAGCCACGGCCTCAACCCACTTGAAAACATAATCAACGGCCACTAGAATGTACGTGTTGCCACATGAACTCACAAAAGTTCCCATGAAGTCAATTCCCTACACGTCAAATATGTCAACCTCAAGAATAGTGGTAAGAGGCATTTCATCCTTCTTTGAAATTCCACCACCTCTTTGACACCCATCACATCTCTTCACAAGCTCACCTGCATCCTTATACAATGTAGGCCAATAAAAACTATAGCTAAGCACCTTTGAAGCCGTCCTTTCCCCACCATGATGACCACCGTAGGGAGAGGAATGACAAGCATCAAGAATACTCATTTGCTCCTCTTCCGGAGTACATCTCCGGATCACACCAACATTACAAATCTTGAACAAATAAGGCTCGTCCCAGTAGTAGTCCAAGCTATCCTATTTAAGATTCTTTCTTTGGTTAGAAGAGAGCTCACACAAATCAATACCGGTCACAAGAAAGTTGGCAACATCAGTGAACCAAGGCATGCTATTCACAGATACGGAGAGGAGTTGCTTATCAGGGAATGAATCATTAATTTCAAGGCCATCAAGGGGCCTCCCCTCCTCCTCCAAGCGGGACAAGTGGTCCGCCACTTGGTTTTCACTCCCTTTTCGATCAACAATCTCAAGATCAAACTCTTGAAGCAATAGAACCCATTTCATCAACCGAGCTTTGGAATCCTTCTTTGTCATCAAGTAGCGGAGTGCTGCATGGTCAGTATGAACTATCACCTTGGGCCCCATGAGATAAGGCCTAAATTTTTCCATTGCTAACAACTCTTTTTCCGTCACCGTGTAATTCACTTGAGCATCATTCATCATTTTGCTAGCATAATACACTGAGTGAAACATCTTGTTTATCCTTTGACCCAAGACCTCTCCTACCGCAACATCACTTGCATCATACATGAGCTCAAAAGGTAAGCTCCAATTGGGTGTGATTATAATAGGAGTGGTTGTCAATTTGTATTTGAGAAGTTCAAAAGCTTTCATGCATTCATCATTAAACATGAATTTTGCATCCTTTTCCAATAGTACATGGAATGGTGAAAGCGCCGGGATCTTCAAGCTTTGGAGCCATCGAGTGCACAATTGCACTTACTTGATGAGTTATTTTGATGGTCTCACAATCCATAGATATCTTTTTAGTCACCAAATCTTTCATAAACTTGGTGTAACCCGGCATTTGCTCAAGAGCTTCCACCAAAGGAACATTGATTGACAAGCTTTTCATCATCTCAGTAAACTTCTTAAATTGGTTTTCATTCTTTTGCTTCACAAGTCTTTGAGGGTAAGGTGGAGGAGGCCTTGGCAAAGGAGCCTTGGCTTTAGGCACAACCGTTTCCGGCATGTCTATTACGTGTTCCCTAGACGCGTTCACGTCATTTTGAGTCTCCACCTCATTATCATGAATATCAATTCTCACTTCAGCATTCAAGTTCTCTTCACTCTCTTGCTCATCAACTATAGGAACATCATCATCTTGCACTTCAACCTCATCACTCACAACTTCCTTTTGCTTGGAGGTATTCACATCACCACCTCGACCGCTTCTTGTGATCACCGCCATTGCATGCCCGGTATTGTTCCCACCCTTCGGGTTTACTACCGTATCACTAGGTAGAATCCCCTTAGGGCGAGTATTCAAAGATTACAAAATCTGGCCAAGTTGAACCTCCAAGGTTCGGATTGAAGTATTATGGGATGCCAACTGAGCATCAGAGTTGGCGTTCTTTTTCATCATATCTTCAAACATCATCTCGATCCTCCCCATCTCATTGTTTGACAAGCTAGGACCTTGGGATGGAAATGGGGGCGGGTTGTTTGGTTGTTGATACATCGGGGGCCTTTGAAAACCTTTCCCGCGATTCCCTTGATTGCCATTATTCTAACCCCCTTGGTTGTTATTTCCTCCCCAATTGTTGTTGTTGCCACCCCAGTTGCCCTGGTTGTTTTGGTTGTTCTGGTTGTTCTGGTTGCCCCAATTCTGATTGTTGTTCCCCCAGTTGCCATTTCCTTGTTGGTTTTGATTCCACTGTTGTTGTTGGCTAGGAGCATTGCCCCTTTGTCCTTGATAATTGTTCACGTACTGCACTTCTTCACTTTGCTCATCATACCCATCATCTTGGTTGAAACCACCACTACCTTACTCATATTGATCCGGACTACCTTGACCTTGTTGACCTCTTTGTCGCCTCTTGTTGACCGACATGTTGACACCTTCCATAGCATTTACTTGTCTCGGCGCTTGTACTTGCTACAATTGAGCTTTTGCCAACTGGTTCATTGTTGTAGTTAACTCTGCTATTGCCTGGCCATGGTTGTGGAGCTCTTTGTGTAGGTGAATGACTGTGGGATCACCCTGTGGCACATTCGCTCGACTTTGCCAAGCTGAGGAAGTATCTGCCATCTCATCCAATATCTCACACGCCTCAGCATAAGGTGTGTCATAAAATTTCCCCCTATTAGCTGGTTCACTACACACTGATTGGTCGTGTTAATGCCACGGTAGAAAGTCTGCTGAATCATTGCTTCGGTCATGTCATTGTTCGGACATTCTTTCACCATCGTCCGATACCTTTCCCAGATTCCATGAAGTGGTTCATTAGGTTCCTATTTGAAGGCCAAGATCTCTAATCGGCTCAAGTACGCGCCCGTCACCTCACGTACAAGGCACTCAAATATCAAGTAACAATCCTAAGGGGAAAATCCCCCACACAAGGTT
>NW_017690148.1:0-387 GCF_001879085.1 Nicotiana attenuata
ATCGTGTACGTACCCTTCGGGACCGAGTGTATCGTAATCTAGGCCCCGGCTGACACACACTTCTCGCATTTCATCGCTATCATCAAGAAGACCACTTTCTTGATTTCTACAACAATATGGGACACCTACGTCCAACGTCTGTGATAGAAACTTAGGTAGTCCCTCCCATTCGACAACTGTTGGGAAAACAGGACAATCATTGTCTTTATGCAATTTATCATTTTCTAATAAATCCAAGTACTGATCCTCTGTTCCTCCCAAGAAGTTAAGATCATCCATTGCATGACAAATAGCTAGTGCATTTTCCATCTCTAGTACAATAATTTAACATACAACCCAAGAAAAAAAACCAATTGTCATTCGCCATTATCGTCGTAGTCTGGATAG
>NW_017690148.1:1855-5757 GCF_001879085.1 Nicotiana attenuata
CTGGGCATATATCGGGTAAAACCGATAACCCGAACCGTTAATTGCTTATTGGGTTATCGGTATCGGGTTATTGGGTTAATGGTTCGATAACGGTTTAGAATTTTTTCACTATTGGGTTATCGGTTCGGGCCTCGGTTTGCCAATTTTGCTAATGGGTTAACCAATAACCCAATAAGAATTAATAAAATTACGACTTTATCCTTATGTATATACAAATGCTAGGGCTTCAGTTCATTCTCTCCTATTCGTTCTCAACCGAACTCTTCAGTTGCTTCATCTTCATTCTTCATAGACCTTTCTAGTTACTCCTAGTGTAAGTCTTTAGTATAGTATATGTGAATTCTTCTCTTTTTTGCTTAACTCTAGTGAATTGTCTTCTCTTTTTTGCTTAACTCTAGATTGAGTTATCTTATCGGGTAAACCGATAACCGAACCGATAATGATCGATAATCGATTAACCGATATCTTATCGGTTTATCAAATTTGTAAACCGATAACCGATATGCTAAACCGATAATATTCATAATCGAACCGAACCGACCGATGCCCACCTCTATGGTGAATAACTCAGTAAGCTATAGTTTATCTCCACGGTGTCATGTTAAGTTGCCACTTACAATGGAGTATGATACATTGGTATCGTTGTTATGTAAAAAAAAATGAGTGTGAGCAAACGTTAGGTGAATATTAAAGTAATCGGAAGATATCTGTATTTTGTGACTCCGCAAGGGGTTGCTTTTATGCTGAGTTTAACATCGAAGACAATGAAACTCTGAGAGATTTTTTGAGGACTCCGGATGAATACCCGGGATTTATTGTGATAAAACTATTGGAAATGTATCAAGGCTGAAGACATTCGCAATAATGAGGTTGCGCAAAGTAGGGATATCCCTCAATCATCGGGTGGTTATTTTGGAGCAATTTTAGCCGAACAGGTTCCGGCTGAAATAGTTTGGCCTGATCTAAACTTATCTCCAAGGGCGAATGAGGAGCGAGGAAATAATTTCTCCCCTAGTTTACATAATCCACAAGCCGAGTGGTAATCTTTAATTTTTCTTTGTGCTACGATGTATATTTTTATGTGTTGAATTTGTATTAACACTCATATATTCCACAGAGGGTACCGACCAGATATGAATTTTACAAGTTATGAACCAATGGCCAGTTGGAATATGCCTAGTTTTGGTATGTTGGATCATGGTGGTCCATCCGAGAGTCATCATCAACAAGATAATATGCATCATGGGATATCAACACATATGATTTGTAAGTGAATATATAAAGTTGTATGTAAAGTTTGGACCAATTTGAGTAACTCGTTATTTTGTTGGTTGTGCAGTGAAAACGTGCAACTTGATGGTCATGTCCTTACTCAATTTCCCGAAGACGACATATTTAATCGGGATCTGGCAGATGCGCAGAGTCAGGAAGAGAATAGTGATTATGACAATAATGCCGATGAGTCTAGAGATGACACACTCTTCCCTGGCGAGGGTGATGAGGAGGAGGAAGAGAATGTTGAACTTGATTTGACGAAGGAGCATGCTCCACCTTCCGTTAGACCAAGAGTGTACGAGTCCCACGTGCCGTTTCATTCAAGGAGATTTTCTACCTTGATCATTTTCCAAGTATGCTGAATGTGGATGCCCTCAAAAGGGATATTGATGAAATTCGGACAGCAATGTGGGATGAATCTAGTCCAACGGTGCTGTCAAAGGTCATGCTTTTTCCTGATAAAGCGCGCCTAAGTAGGGCGGTGAAAATGTACAGCGTAAAAGAGTGTCGTGAGATGATGGTATGGGAATCATCTCCGGATGTATACAAGGTTATTTGTCGTAGATGGTTTACGGGTTATAATTGGATGTTGCGTGCGAGGAAGAAGAAAACAAGTATGCGGGTTGTGGGATTGGCACCCACAATTGTGAAATTGACACATTTAGTGGGAATCACTTTAACTTGGATGTTGACTTGATTTCTCTTGTCTTGATTCCACACATTGAAGCGTCCATAAGGTACAAGATCAAAGAGTGTATTACATCTGTCCACCAGGAATATAGGTGTACCTTTACCAAAAGAAAGGCATTTCTCGGGCGCAAACGTGCGTTTGAAATTATTTATGGTAACTGGGATAAGTCATTTGCATCTCTACCCAGGTACATGGCCGCATGATAACACTTTAACCCCGGGATTGTTGTTCAATAGAAGCTTGAGTGGATACCAAAACATATATTCAGTTGTGTGTTCTGAGCATTTAAACCAGCAATTGATGGTTTTGTGCATTGCCGGCCAGTAATATCCATAGACGACACTCATGTCTATGGAAAGTATGATATTAAATTGTTGATCGCCGTTGCAGTAGATGCTAATGGAAGTATATTTCCCATAGCTTTTGCTATTTATGCCAATGAAAGCCAAGAGACGTGGATACTATTTCTGAACCACTTGAAAGAGCACGTTGTCAGACAACGTTCAAGTATTTGTCTAATATCTGATCAGCATGGAGAGGCACCTGAAGTCCAATTTCCATAAGGCATATCCCAACAAGAACTTGCACGATTTAATATGGATGGCTGCAACATATCACAAAGAGTGCAAATTCAGGAGGCTCATGGAATCGATCAGGCAGGAAGACGAAGGAGCCTATCATTGGTTGATGCGACGTGAGCTTGACAAGTGGACATTGTATGCGGATGGTGGCAGACGATGGGGAATTCTGACTACAAATGTGTCAGAGTTTTTCAACGGGTTATTGAATTCTGCACGTGGATTGCCTGTCATTGCCATGGTGCAGATGTCATTCAAGCAGATGGCGGAGAGGTTTGTTGAAAGGGCTAGAGGTGCATCGTCATTGATGGAGAGGGGTGTTGAATTTATGCCAATATCAATGAAAAGATTTGAGAAATAAAGAAGGCGAGCACATTGGCTTCATATTTACAATATTGCAACGAGCGAAATATTTTTGAAGTTCGCACCGTTATCCATCAAAACCGGGGGAATAATACACATACCGTAAAGGAAGCTAGAAGGTTGTGCTCTTGTGGAAAATGGTCCATCTACCACATGTCGTGCTCGCATGCCATGAAGTGCTTTCAACATACAGGTATCGCGGCAACAAGCTACGTTGATAAGGAATATAGTATTATTACATACTTAAACACCTATAGTGGACAGTTGCAGCCAGTGGGTGTTGAGCATTATTGGCCGCCGGAACCATTTAAAATGGTGTGTAACATTGAGTATTTGCGTCAGCGACAAGTGCAAAAAAATGCGTATAAGGAACCAAATGGATGTTGGTGATACCGTTTATGCGCGTAAATGTGGCATATGCTCGCAAATAGGACATGACCATCGTAAATGTCCTTCAGCTGGTTTGGTGGCGGTGGTAATTCAGCTCCCAGTGAAAGTTCATCTAATGTGACCAATTATCAAGGATACCCGTAGTATTTTTTCCAGTAGTTAGTTTTAATGAATGTATGTACATGTTCATCTTGCAGAATGTATGAAATAAAATTATGTTTCCATTGGTATTAAGTATTTTTTATATTTAGCATTAATACTTAAGTACAATAATTTAACATACAACCCAAGAAAAAAACCAATTGTCATTCGCCATTATCGTCGTAGTCTGGCATTATTCCATTGTCACTGTCTTCAACTTCTTCGTCAATATCGTGTACGTACCCTTCGGGACCGAGTGTATCGTAATCTAGCCGCGTGCAACGCACTCTCGGACAGTTCATCGCTATCATCAAGAAGACCACTTTCTTGATTTCTACAACATATGGGACACCTACGTCCAACGTCTGTGATAGAAACTTAGGTAGTCCCTCCCATTCGACAACTGTTGGGAAAACANGGACAATCATTGCTTTATGCAATTTATCATTTTCAATAAATCCAAG
>NW_017690149.1:0-726 GCF_001879085.1 Nicotiana attenuata
ATCCTTCAGCATTCACATTCCAAAACCCCGCCTTCCCATCAGATCCTCCCCAGTATCCCGTATACAATTACTCTCAGCCACCCCCATACGAGCTTACGCCAGGGCAAGACAAAAACCCCAAAGACACAGAACAGGATGAAATGGCAAAGAGAATGAGGAGCCTCGAGCAGAGCCTGAAAAACATGCAAGGATTAAGCGGGCAAAAGAGTGTCTCATACACGGATCTATGTATGTTCCCGCAGGTTCATTAGCCGTTAGGGTTCAAGACTCCAAAATTTGAGAAGTATGACGGACACGGTGACCCTATTGCTCACTTAAAGAAGTATTGCAATCAGTTACGGGGAGCCGGTGGCAAAGAAGAGCTTTTGATGGCGTATTTTGGAGAAAGCTTGGTAGGTATCGCTTCAGAATGGTACATGGATCAAGATGTATCACGTTGGTATATTTGGGATGATCTGGCCCGAGACTTTGTTCGACAATTTCAGTACAACATTGACATCGCACCAGACAGGAACTCTTTGGCAAATCTAAAGAAGAAACCATCAGAAAACTTCCGTAAGTACGCAATTAAATGGCGTGAACAGGCATCGAGAGTGATGTCCGCCATGGGTAAACCTTTCGCCGAGGCAATAAAAATCGGAGAGATGGTAGAAAAATGGTTTGAAAACAGGTAGAATTTTGAGTCAAGCAGCCATAAGAGCCACTCCCAAGCCATTCAAGGTGGGT
>NW_017690149.1:4092-5756 GCF_001879085.1 Nicotiana attenuata
CCGAAGAAATAAGGGAAACCAAAATAAGCATTCACACAGATCAACACACTCGAGATGCAATAATCCAGCTCCTGGTCGAATTCAAAGATGTGTTTGCTTGGTCATACGACGATATGCCAGGACTAAGTATGGACCTAGTGGTGCACAAACTGCCCACTACCCCGATTATCCTCCAGTACAACAAAAGCAAAGGAAATTCAAAACTGATATCAGTGACAAGATCAAAGAAGAAGTCACAAAACAGTTAAAGGCGGGGGTAATCCGAGTGGTCCGATATACCACGTGGTTGGCCAATGTGGTCCCAGTACCAAAGAAAGACGGGAAAACCCGGGTGTGTGTAGATTACCGAGATTTGAACAGGGCAAGTCCCAAAGATAACTTCCCGTTACCTAACATTCACATCCTTGTTGATAACTGCGCCAAACATGAAATACAGTCTTTCGTAGACTGTTATGCAGGATATCACCAAGTGTTGATGGATGAAGAGGATGCCGAAAAGACAGCTTTCACTACACCATGGGGAACCTACTGTTATCGGGTCATGCCGTTTGGGCTGAAGAATGCTGGGGCAACTTATATGAGGGCCATGACCACCATCTTCCACGATATGATGCATCAAGAAATAGAGGTGTATGTGGATGATGTAATCGTTAAGTCACGAACTCAGAGTGATCACGTTCGAGATTTGAGAAAGTTCTTTGAACGGTTGCGCAAGTATGATCTGAAGTTGAATCCAGCTAAATGTGCTTTCGGAGTCCCATCGGGCAAGCTCTTGGGTTTCATAGTCAGCAGGAGAGGTATTGAGTTGGATCCAACAAAGATAAAGGCCATTCGAGATTTACCTCCTCCAAGAACTAAGAAGGAGGTGATGAGTTTACTGGGCAGGTTAAACTATATCAGTCGATTCATCGCTCAATTGACTACCACTTGCGAGCCCATATTTAAGTTGTTGAAAAAAGATGCGGCCATCAAATGGACGCCTGAATGTCAAGAGGCCTTTGATAAAATCAAGGAGTATCTGTCGAACCCTCCAGTATTGGTCCCGCCGGAACAGGGGCGACCTCTCTTTTTGTATCTGACAGTGTTGGAAAATTCTTTTGGCTGTGTCCTCGGGCAACATGACATAACTGGAAGGAAGGAGCAGGCAATTTACTATCTGAGCAAGAAGTTCACCGGGTACGAGGCCAAATACACTTTGTTGGAAAAAATATGTTGCGCTCTGACGTGGGTCGCTCAAAAGTTGAGACATTATCTTCAAGCCCACACCACCTATCTAATAACCAGGTTGGATCCTTTGAAATACATATTCCAGAAACCGATGCCCACTGGGAGATTGGCGAAATGACAAATCTTGCTCACTGAGTTTGACATAGTCTATGTTACTCGCACGGCAATGAAGGCTCAGGCGTTGGCAGATCATTTGGCTGAAAACCCGGTTGATGAGGAGTACCAACCATTAAGTACCTATTTCCCGGACGAAGAGGTAAACTCAGTAGAAGCCATCTCTAAGGACACTCGTGCTTGGAAAATGTTCTTTGATGGAGCAGTAAATGCAAGGGGTGTAGGCATTGGGGCAATCTTGATACCACCCAGTGGTCAACACTACCCAGCTACAGCCAGGCTCCGGTCTTTTGCACGAACACACGGCTGAATACGAAGCATGT
>NW_017690150.1:0-5756 GCF_001879085.1 Nicotiana attenuata
TGGGTCACTTACTTGAATATTCCTCCTTAGTGATTCCTATTGCCAATGTACGAGTTACCCCTATGCCTTATTTGTCTAATAATTGATGTCGTCATAATGATTAATCATGTCAGTATTGTTAATAGTAATCTTAGTGTCTCTTAGCATATAACCTCGTGAAATACTCTGCTCGGCGCATAAATGGATTCCTGAATAATTCCATCCCAACCTTGAACTCCATTGCTCCTCATTGCATTAAATCTATTGGATATTGAAGTTCAAACATGTCAAGAGGGAGCATCCCCGTGTGATCACATATATTCGATAGGTAAATTTATGGTCAGTTTATGATAGCACATCTTAGATTAACTGTCGAAAGTCTTCAAGGGTTTAGTGAGAAGGGTTTGCCTAGAGATTTAGAGTTTAGAAGGTCGAACAGGTTATTCTCCATATTTTCCCCTAAAGATGTTATGTGAGTTGATAATAAAGGTTGCGTAAGTGTATTCCACATTAGGCCGCACTAGGAGTATGAAGTTTTCCCATAGTTGTTCGCCATATATTTTGTGTATTCACATGTCTATGTCTAAGAAGGTAGGTGGAGATCATTTGTGTATCATCCTAGTGTACATTATTGAAGGTGAATGTTGATGGATAGTTAGCTTATGCGAGGTGTCTAGCTGTCATCCTTGTTAGATAAGTTTAGGGGTTGGGATTGCTTCCGTGAATATGTTATGGCAAAGCTTACGAGTCGAGGAGGCCACCTTGAAGGCCGAAAGTGTCGTGGAAGGAAAATATTTTTGCTTGATTGTATATCAATAAGCTTTGACTTGAAAGGTATCTTATAGGTGTTATGATCTAAATATGTGCAGTACATGTTCAGGTGTCGTTATGATAATGTAGTGCTTGTAATGCTGAGGTTCATGTTATTGATATATACATTGTGGTGCCTTGTCGAGTTGTGGATGTGTTTTTAGGATGGTTTTGGTGGTTCTCTGGCAGGTGGATAGGCCTAGTTACAAAGGAGACTCTGCCAAAATTTCTGTAAAATTTGGGAGTTAGTTAGAATTTAGGGACTTGAGGTGGGTTAGAAAAGAGATATGTTACGTTAGGTGTTTGGGGCGGGCTCTACTCCTCATTCTAGGACGAATGATCCTAAGCGGGGGAGAATGTAAGGCCCCGGAAAATTTCGCTAAGTAAATTAGGATTTCGTGGTGCCATGTATGCTAATTATAATATTTTATGTGCTATTAACATGATGGGCATCAATTGGATTTGGTAAACAAGTGTATGAGTCATATATTAAGTAAGGTAGGATCCAAGGAGAGGCCTAAGTGTAAGCCAAATGGGAAAAATTTCATAATAGGCTAAGATTCCAAAGGTACTTGCTATAGTCCATACTTTGAACGAGAATATCTAAATATGTATAAGGTTTTTTATGATGAATAACCTATCAAATGAAAGGCCTTTGAGTGTAGTTTCTAACGCTTCAAACCGTTCGTCAGTTGGACATTCCTACACAAAGTTATGATCAAATTACCAAAGGTTGGAAAAATGCCATCCTGTGTCAGATATGCGATCGCAAAAACCATTATGCGGTCCGCGTAACCAGTATGTGATCGCAAATCTGGTCGCAAATTGGACCAGTGTAGCCCAGTTTTGGACACCGAGTTTTGCGACGCGTTTGCGGCCAGCATACCCATTCTGCGGTCCATTATTGACCGCAGACCCGAATTCGGAGGGTTAATCTTCCTATTTTCATGACCCGACCCCCTATCGATATATCTTGTACAATAGCTTATCTTGAGCTTATTTCTTGGTACTTTTAGAGTGAGAAAGAGGGTCTAAGAGAGGGGAAGTGCTTAACATAAAAATTGCTCCACAAATCTTTGTTAAACATTGAAGATAATTAAGTGAGGCACCTAAACCTTCATCCCAAGAGGTAAGACTTCATCCCCTCAGCTCTTAAATTTTCAACAAAGCCATAAGGGGTCATTAGTGAGGTAACTTATGGGTATAAGAATAGGCTTCTTGCATGCACAATAGATAATGGAATATTGGGAGGTTGTGAAGTAAAAAGAAAGCAATTGGGGTATAAAATGATAGAAACCTCTCACAAAAAGGACCTGAGATCACAATGCACCCCTAGTGCTTTATAATATGCTCAAACGAGCTAGAGTCCTAATATTGTCCCTAATTCTTGGTTCAATTTGTAATACTAATGTAATAGATCGAAGTGCTAAGAGTTCCAGAATTTTGTAAGGATTAAGGAAAGCTTTATTAAGGTATGTATGGCTAAAACCCCGTCTTTTAGAAATTGAGCTTTATCGGAGGTTGTGTGAATACGGTAAGATAAAAATTGAATTGTTGTATTGATTGTTCATTCACTTGAATTGGTGTTGCAACCTCATATGCGTGGAAAGTATGTCTCAATATGATCAATATGCTATACTTGATAACTTGAAAAGGTGCAAGGACTATGGATCATGAATTGAAATGCTTAGACCCTAAATTGAAATCGAAGCTGCATATGTTGTGCCATCTATGTGAAGTCTCCTCTATGCCTACAATTTTAATTGATCTTGTGTGCACTTATTATCTTGAATTACAAATCTAACATTGAAATCGGGAATGATGTGAGATGTGGCCTAGTGCCAAATATATGATGTGATAGTTGTGGCCCCATGTGCCTATGGAACGATATATGTGAAACAAAGGTTGAATTGAAATGATTGATGGAAAAGGGAAACGCCTTGGTAAGGCGGCCTAGCCGATCGAGCCGAAATCGGATGTCATGCCACACACATGGTGGTAGTATGTTGATATTGAACCCCGGATTAAAAGGGGAGAGAGATTGTGATTGAAGTGTATGTCTCAAATGAGGCAGCCTAGCTGATCGGGTCGAGATCAGACTCCGCTCAAGCTAGCAGTGGTATAGCGAACAATGATGAACAATATGAAATGCCCCACACTAAAGGCTATGGAAACATGATGTAAAAATTGTATGATTCTTATTATTGATAATGTTGTGATCGTTTAAAGCTCTTGGGTTATATTTGTGATTTCCTTATCTTTGTATGAAAGTTCTTTCTAACTAGATGGTGTTTAGTTATACATACTAGTGCTATTCGATGGCACTAACAACCCTTTTGCCGGGGGCGCTACGTCTTTAAATGGATGTAGGTGTTTCTGTAGCAGGCAATGTTGGTCATAGCTACTGTCGCATCATCCTTTCAGCTGACTTGGTGAGCCCACTTCATTTCGGGGTCCTGTTTCATCTGTTAATCATGTACTTGTATTTGAGGTATAGCCGGAGCCTTGTTGCCGGCATTTCCATATTATTCTTCAGTTGTATTTAGAGGCTCCGTAGATAGGTTGTGGGTAGTGTCGAGTATTGGAATTAAAATAGAAATATTGATGTTTGGCAATGATGTATAAAACTTGTAATGTCTTCAAAATTGTGAATCAAGTTCCTAATGAAAATGAAATGGGAAATCGTTAATGACATGTTTATAGAATTTGATTAATGGAGGCCATCTCCTATTTATTAATGAATTAGTTTGGGTAGAATGAAACCTAACAGGCTTACTTAGTCGGGTTCACTCGGTTGAGCGCCGGTCTCGCTCCTCGGATTTTGGGGTGTGACAGAAATCCTTCTAGGTCGCGAACGCATAGCAACGGGGCCATTACCCTTCGCGAACGCGACCAGCCTATCGCGAACGCAAAGGCCCGTTGGGGGAGGGGAAGTGACCTATACTCGTTGCGAACGCACATGGCTCGCGAACGCCTAGGCTGGTAGGGATATGCCTTTGCGAATGCGAAGAGTATCTCTCTAATGCCTAGGGTAATTGAGCTACTGCTTCGCGATCGCGGCAGTCCCTTCGCGAACGCGAAGAAAGCCTGTCGCCTGACTTAAAACAGAACAGTGACGGGATTTCTCCCAAATTTTCATAACTCTTTCATTAGAACTCGTCTTAGGAGCAATTTTGAAGGGAAAACTTAACTCCAAATCATAGGTTTGTACTCTTAACTCATTTTCTCCCATTTCTAACATCACCCATTGAATTCCTAGCCCTAATATTTGTTCTTTCATGGTAGAAAACTAGGGATTTAGGTAGAATTGAGGATTTTCTCAAATTAAGGATATAGACCTCAATTTGAGGTCAGATTCCAAAACTAATTGTGTATCCGGGCTCAGAGGTAAATGGGTAAATGATATCTGGACGCCACTGGTTTACTTTAGAGGTTGTGATTATCATTTCCTGTTGGTTGTATAATTCTGTACTGTATTTCAGTTGTTTTGTTATTATTATATACTGCGTACATGTTTTAGTGTAAGTGACTCACCTTAGCCTCGTCACTACCTCGTCGAGGTTAGGCTCGGCACTTACCAGTACATGGGGTCGGTTTTACGTATACTACACTTTGCACACTGTGTAGATTTTGGAGTCGGTCCCAGCAGCAGATATTAGCGTGCTCAGATTGGATATTGTTTGAGACTTGAGGTACGGCTGTTCAACTCCCGCTGCTCCCGAAGTCCCCATCCTCTTTTCATTTTAGCTCTATAACTTCATTTGGCCAGCTTGTACTTATTTCACACTCTTATGTCTATTAGTTTAGAAGCTCGTGCACTTGTGACACCAGGTTCAGGGAATTGTAATAGACGATTGGTTGTTTAATCTCCACATTTATACTTAAACATATCTGTCCTTTTAGTTCATTATTAATGCTATCATTTAAACTGTTAAAAGAAGTAAATTGTTCTAACGTTGGCTTGCCTAGCAAGTGAAATGTTAGGCGCCATCACGATCCTGATGGTGGAAATTTCGGGTCTTGACACCATCGTTTTATAATGTATTATATTGTATTATATTATATTGTATTGAATTGTATCGTTTTATGACTACAACGTTTGGATAGATTATATTGTTTGTTGTTGTTAAATAACATTTTGATGTTTTGTTTGACTGTATCGTATTGTACTATATATTGATAAATTTACTAAATTACCCTCAATTATTTAAATATTAAATTTATCACCAAATATGTCTTTAATTTATCACTAAATATGCTTTTTAATTTATTACAAAATATGTCTTTAACTATCATTAGAAAAAAAATAAAAAACTACGATAAAGAAAGGAACGAGAATTGGCAGAAGAAAGGAACAAAGAATTGGAGTTAAAGTAATTAGAATTGAAGTTAAAATCACATTAGGAGAAAAACAAAACAAAAAGAAGGCAAAACCAATAGCTTTTACATTGGAGTTGGAAGCGATAGAAGTTATGAGAAAAAAAGGGACTAAGACAAAGTAGGCTATAGGTTGGAGATTTAGAGATAAAAAAAAAGTAAAGGGTAAAATAGAATTATGGAGTAATAAGTTAGGACATAATTGGAAAGAAAAATAAGAAACAATCCCACCACACCAAATCGATTATTTCATAAAATGAAACTTTTTATTGTTCCGGAACAATGGATTTAACAATTCAATACGACCATTTTTAATGAAACAATCAAAACAAACATTATTTTGGGATAACAATACAATACCATACAATGAGTAACAACCATCCAAACAAGCTGTTAAATGCTCCCGTGCCCGAATTCTCTTTGGCGATGGCCCTTAGCCTTGTAGAATATTAGTATTTTGATATTGTGCTATCAATTCATCGTTCGATCGAGGTCGAACTCTCCTCATTGGCGAAGGCGCTTGACCTTTTAGTACTTCGTAGTGTGGTACGGTGCGTTCTACGTATTGTCGTCTCGTAGTCTTTACCGTT
>NW_017690151.1:0-1072 GCF_001879085.1 Nicotiana attenuata
TTCTTTTCAAACTCGAAACTTGATATTTTTATCCTTGGATAAGTTAATTATGATAGAAAACTGAAAGTTACGGCTTCTCTTTTAAAGTATCTTGGGCAGCCAGAAAAATTTGTGTATTCCTAATTTGTACACTTCTTTTACTAAAAAATGCTAGTCGTGTGAGAATTAGATATTCTTGTATATTCTTTACCGCCTGATATTTGTTTATTGATTTTAATAAGAGACGATTTCTTTTAAATAGAAGCACTTTGCTGTATTGGGGAAAAATTATATTTTATATATATGGTGACGTGTCAGGACACGTGGATTGGTCAAAAGGTCAATAAATATCAATTAGACACGATTTAAGAATTGTAAAACAGACACGAGCAAAGAAGGAGGAAGAGGCACGGGACATCAGATAAGTAGCACGACGCCCGTACCTATTTAAATCATTTATATCCGGGCATCAGAAGGAATGAATCTGGTTATAAAAAAGCGTGCAGATACAGCATTTAATGGATATTAAATGCTGAGTCCGTTAAGGAATATATATATTCAATGTAATGATTGTGTAACGTAGCATTTAATGTCTTTAATTATTCATAATAGCCTCATTGTGATTTAGGCATAACGTACATTCTCAAAGGTACCTATAATAAGGAGATATGTGATCAGTTGTAGGACACGAAAAAGCTATTGAAGTATACATTGGTATCACTTGTTTTTCTTGATTATTATATTGCTACTCAGAATTATTTCCTTTTATTTATTTCTTTGATTATCAGTAACCCGAGTTCTTCTAAATTCTAGCTTTGACTAAAATTCCATTTTTTGGTTAAACAAATTGGTTCCGTTACCGGGAATCTGATAATCTATTTCCTTTTTGCTTAACTTTCCTTGTTACATCAACTATGACAAACAACAATGATAATACTTAAGGAAACCAAGAAAATCAAACAAATCAGCAACTTCAGGGAGATCTGCAGGTTAATAACGCATTAGTTCCTTCTCCACAAGGTTCTCCACGACGGTCTCGTGAAGGCACTCCTGAGGGGTCTCATACAGATGGACAAGCTCAATTCGAAAATAT
>NW_017690151.1:4884-5756 GCF_001879085.1 Nicotiana attenuata
TAATCAGGGCAGGTTACTATTGGCCAAAAATGGAAGAAGAAGCGGAAAGTTTCGTGGCCAAATGTGATAAATGTCAAAGGTATGGTAACAACATGCATAGACCCGCGGAATTATTACATCCGGTCATCGCACCATGGCCATTCATGAAATAGGGAATGGATATCGTGGGTCCATTACCACAAGCAAAAGGACAGGTACAATTTCTGCTCGTACTTACTGATTATTTTACTAAATAAGTAGAGGCAGGAGCCTTCAAACAGGTACGAGAAAAGGAAGTCAAAGATTTTATTTGGCGAAACATCATATGCCGATTTGGTGTACCAAAGGAGATCGTATGTGACAATGGTCCTCAATTTATTGGAGCTCAAGTCACAAAATTTTTTCAAAGTTGGCAAATTAAAAGGATTACGTCCACACCTTATCATCCCGTAGGTAATGGGCAAGCAGAATCTACAAACAAGGTTATTATCAATAATTTAAAGAAGCGTTTGGAAGAATCAAAAGAAAATTGGCCAGAGGTGCTACCTGGTGTTTTATGGGCATATCGCACAACAACAAAAACGAGCACAGGAGAAACACCCTTTTCGTTAGTTTATGGAGCTGAGGCTTTGATTCCAGTTGATATAGGAGAACCAAGCACACGATTCATGCAAGCGACACAAGAATCTAATGACGAAGAGATGCGGGTCGATTTGGATCTACTGGAAGGTAGGAGAGAAGCTGCATTAATAAGAATGGAAGCACAAAAACAAGTCATAGAACGATATTACAACAGGAAAACACGCCTCAGATTCTTAAAGTTGGGACTTCGTACTTAAAAGGTTTTCCAGTATACAAAGGCAGCCAACACGGGTAAATTGAGTCCAACTTGG
>NW_017690152.1:0-722 GCF_001879085.1 Nicotiana attenuata
GAGTCTTTTCGATTGGGTTATGTTCCCTTAGCCTATTTTAACGTATTCCTTGTGGTTTTGATCAGATTCGACGCGCGAGGAGGTCGATTCGAGGGGAAAAGGCTTAGCGAGCTAGACTTTTGGCCGGCTAGAGGTGGTAATGATTTTAAATGATGTCCTGAGGGTTTGAGACCCCGGATTTGCACAACTTGGTGCTATGTTGAGATGAGACACGCGTTCAATGACGAGAGCGGGGTCATTTACTATTGGGGATTGTGACTTGGTCCGTCCCGGTTGTTGATTTTACCGCGTATCTCACTATGACTTGTTATTTTTTTCACTATGACTTGGGCTTATTGCTATACTTGGGCTTATTGCCGACTGTTTGAGCTCCTTGTGAGCTATCATCACTGTTTTCCTCACTATTTGAAATATTATTTGAACTCAGTCCATTTGAATTACACTATTTCATGAACTCAGCTATGTTTTTACTCAACCTTGAGTTTTCAACTAATATTTGAACTATTATTTCAGCTGAGCGTTGTTGTTTTTACTGATGCCCGAGGGGCTATGACTATTTTTGGACTGATTGAGGCCGAGGGCCATATGTGAGGATATGTGAGGAGGCTTTCAGGCCTCGAGCGATATGTGAGGAGGCTTTCAGGCCTCGAGTGTATTGTGAGAAGGCTTTCGAGCCTCATATTGATATGTTCAGGCTTTCAGGCCTTATTATGATAGCGCTT
>NW_017690152.1:2927-5756 GCF_001879085.1 Nicotiana attenuata
TTCTTTTTTTTTTCTTACTCTTTTTATATTTAAATATATTTTTATTAATTGTCTCATAAAGTTAATAGTAAAACACTGATTTTCGTAGAAGATAAATACATAAGCTCTCCTCAACAATAGGAATGTTGAATAGCATTGACGCAAGAACTGCTGGTTGCGTCAAAAAATGATGGGTTCTTCAGATTTGGGCCTATTGTCTTTGGGCCATAGATTTGTAAAATTATAATTAGGCTACTTAGTTGTAATGTGTGTGTAGGAGTTGTACTTATGTGAAATTCTCCCATATTATTATTCATAGTTTACAGAGAGAAATATGGGTTATGTGAACCCATACTCAACTTGGGTACGCCTCTGCCACTGCAAATTTTCTTGTGAATTTTTCAAAAAAAAAGAAAGAGAAGGAATAACCACTAAATTCTTTTTATAGCATATATTTTTGATGGCAGTTTGAAGAATATCTTAATTATTTCTCCTAGTACCTACACTTTTCCATCCGTGTTGCATAACTCAACCGCTAAAGATTTAATATATTATATGTTAAAAAAATTACCTAATATGTTTGTTCTTCTATATCGTGATTTTATTTATGTTTAGTTCTACCTTTGGTTAGATAATTTGCTAATTTTTTTTAGTTGGTAACTAACATTTTGCTAAATTAATAAGAATGTTATTTTAAATAACACATTGATGCTTGTATACAATCTCTTTATACATCAAAATTGTATATATAGGCTTTTCTGAAATGTCTTTAATGTTGCTTGCTTGCCTTTGAAGTTTGAAGTTGACGTTCTATTGGACCTTATCTCTAACTTTTCTTGGTGCACTAAAAAGTTCTAACACTGTATTTTTGTTTTATAATAATAAAAAAATATTCTACCATGTGATTATTGCGTTTAGTGTACTCACAACATTAGAAATTCAAGGAAAAAAATATAAAATTGATTGGTTGTGCGAAATTAGTTACATATGTTAATTAAAAGTGTATAAAATATGTGTATTATATATATTATCGACTATTATTTTTTGAAGTGATTATAAATATATATTCTACAAAAGATAGAAATTAAAATAATATTAATTTTTTTTTAAAAAAAGGTGCAACAGTAAAGCCATCGAATTGGGGAAAGGAAAAGGAGAATCTCGAAAAATAAATACATATGCTAATCACTCAAGAGCAAAAGCAGAGAAAAGATCGCAAACGTAAAAAATAAAAATAAAAATAATATGGCAAAACCTTGCCAGCAATAGGTAAATATAATACGGAATAGAAGAATAAATCAAACTGCTGAAAGCCTGAAATTACACACAAGAGTCTCAACATCAAGGGACAAACGAGTAAATTCACCAAGCACATCTGTTAAATATGGCCACGTGGGCTTTTGATATTCTTGAAAGCATGTGTTCGTTGTAATGACGAAATTAGCCTTGGTTTACTTAACAGTACCTCTCATATTTTTATACGAGGTACCTTAATTTCTTTCTTTTTTTCTCCTTTATTTATTTATTTATTTATTTATGAATTTCAAATTTCAGGTAGAGGTAAGTGGGAAAAAAGAAAGATCAGAGAAGTCGATTCATAACGGAAGAAGGTTGCAGATGATATTGATGACAAAAATAATTTTTAATTTTTGTTTATACTGCTCAGGAACATATCTAAGTAGCATACACACAATTTTTTTAAATCTTAACATATTTAAGGAAGTGAACAAATGAATAAATAACTATAACAATAATATTATTTTTTATATTTATTTTAAATTTTTTTCTTATACATATCTAGTAAAAAAAAATCGATAAAGTGGGATTCCGCAACACTGCATAGAACAAGGTATGTATCCATTCCCTGATGATTCGAATACAAAAAATCAAAAAAAGTGTATTCATATTCCGTTCTACAAAAATTACAGAAATTGATCAAAGTGATCTTCCTCAACAAAAAATTGAATAACTTTATATCACTTAATATTATCAATACGTATCGTATCTTGAAAAATATTTGCTATGTGGTACAAAATATTCGACCAGACAAGTGGCAGATGTAGTACTATACTATACTTGACTTACATGTAAGTTAGCTGATTTTCTTTTTCTCGAAAATAAGTACTACTTATATAATTTAGATAAAAAGATTTTTTATATCTACATAAAAAGTAATATTTGACTTATATACATTGCATAATTTTCTATATATACAATATAATTCTTATATGCATAATATAATTTTTCGGTAAAAAGTGTTCATCTGACCACGCTTGAGCCTATGTGGTACGACATTGATTTCCTACTGTTCAAAATAAAAATAATTGAACAAAGATAGGAATATATCTCTATCGTATTTATCCATATTATCCCACAAGAATAAATTCTTTTTGGCCCTTGGCAATTTACAAAAGAAAAAGGAAAAGATCCAAAATCATCAAATAATAGAGGAAATGAGAGAATCCCACTAAAGTATAACTTGTATAAATACCTATCATCCCCTCTTCAGTTACCTCAAGCCAGCCAAAAAAACAAACAAAACACTCATCTCAAACATCCATTTAAACATTAACCATGGCTTCAATGCAATGCTACAAAGAAGAAGGTAAGGAGTTTGATTACTATGAGAAATCCTCAGGCACTTACCAAAAACCAACTAACTACTCGAACTCGGGTTACCAACAATCTTACTACGAGAAAGAAAGGTGTTACGCAACCAACCCTGGAATGACGGGAATAGGAGTAACATAACCAGCGGCCTTCAGTCTCTCTGACGAGGTCAATGTGTATAGGATTTTCCTGCTCGTGCTTTGTCAAATTCTAGTATAGTTTATGATATCGTTCCCACAG
>NW_017690153.1:0-640 GCF_001879085.1 Nicotiana attenuata
GTCAATTTAAGGTATAAATGTTCTTTTAAGTAGCTTAATAATTTATATTTTATTATATTTCTTGAAAATATTTAACTTTTTGAAATATAGAGCGTGTGTGTATGGGAACACCGCTATAGCGCGAAAGTGGCTGCAAATTTTTATCACAAAGCTCGCAAGCGATTGTCACATACTTTTCTCCGAAGCTAGAAAGAATAACAAGAAGCCTGACTGGTTACTTTCAAAATTTATGGGATGATTTGCAAAGGCAATTCAGTCCAAACCTTGATGCGTTGGACGTGCCATCGGTGTACAGGTGATAACTAGGGATTTTGATGTGTTTCATGCTCCTTCTTGCTTACGCTTTGATTAAAAATTCTTATAAAATAGTCCCAAAAGGCTCATAAGTTGTGCTTGATTGCAGGTTTGATCAACAAAGTGACGGGATGTCAAATATCAGCTCAAAAGGAGTGAAACCTGCACAAGTATCAAAGACAAAGACAACTCAGGACAAACTAGCCTAGTGCGGCCGCAGTCCATTCTATGCGGTCCGCACTAGGGAGATTCAGAGACTGGTTTTTCAAGGCATCAAAGCAGTGCGGCCGCAGTAGATATTGTGCGGCCCGCACTGAAGACACCGTGTCCGCACCACCATTCTGTG
>NW_017690153.1:4814-5756 GCF_001879085.1 Nicotiana attenuata
CGTTCGGGTTGTGCAATGCTCCGGCGACCTTCCAACGATGCATGATGGCTATTTTCACCGACATGGTGGAAGACATTTTGGAGGTCTTTATGGATGATTTTAGTGTGGTTGGTGATTCATTTGAAGAATTTTTGGGTAATTTGGATAGAGTGTTGGCCCGGTGTGAAGACACCAATCTAGTTCTTAATTGGGAAAAATGCCACTTCATGGTTGAAGAGGGCATAGTGTTGGGTCACAAAATTTTTAAGCATGGGGTTGAAGTAGACAAAGCCAAGATTGAGGTGATTTCAAGGCTTCCTCCCCCAACTTCTGTCAAAGGGGTGAGAAGTTTCCTTGGGCATGCGGGGTTCTACCGGCGGTTTATCAAGGATTTTTCGAAGGTAGTGAATCCTCTTTGCAAGTTGCTAGAGAAAGATGCTAAGTTTGTGTTTGATGAGAAATGTATGGAGGCCTTTGAACTTCTAAAGAATAAGTTGACCACTACCCCGATCATTACCGCACCCAATTGGAGCTTGCCTTTCGAGCGTGCGATGCAAGTGATGTTGCGGTTGGGGCAGTGTTAGGTCAAAGAGTAAATAAAATGTTTCATCCCGTGTGCTATGCAAGCAAGACTATGAATAAAGCTCAAAGAAACTACACGGTGACGGAGAAGGAATTGTTGGCTATTGTGTTCGCCATGGAAAAATTTCGGCCATATCTTATGGGAGCCAAAGTCATAGTGCACACTGACCATGCCGCCCTTAGATATTTGATGACCAAGAAAGATTCCAAGGCAAGGTTGATGCGATGGGTGTTACTTCTTCAAGAGTTTGATTTGGAAATGTAGGCCGGAAAAGGTAGTGAGACCAAGTTGCGGATCATTTGTCCCGCTTGGAGGAGGAAGGAAGGCCGTGCGATGGCCTAGAGATCAATGATACATTCCCCGATGAGCAACTCTTTCTA
>NW_017690154.1:0-887 GCF_001879085.1 Nicotiana attenuata
AGGATATGACTTGAAATTTTAGGATATGAATTGAAATTTTAGGATATGACTTGAACCTTTAGGATATGAATTGAACCTTTAGGATATGAATTGAAATTTTAGTTTATGAATTGGAATTTTAGATTATAAATTGAAATTTTAGGATATGACTTGAAATTTTAGGATATGTATTGAACCTTTAGGATATGACTTGAATCTTTAGGATATGACTCGAACCTTTAGGATATGACTTAAACCTTTAGGATATGAATTGGAATTTTAGTTTATGAATTGGAATTTTAGATTATAAATTGAAATTTTAGGATATGACTTGAAATTTTAGGATATGAATTGAAATTTTAGGATATGACTTGAACATTTAGGATATGAATTGAACCTTTAGGATATGAATTGGAATTTTAGTTTATGACTTGGAATTTTAGGATATGAATTAAAATTTTGGTTTATGTATTGGAATTTTAGATTGCGGGAGGATTTTATAGAAGGGGTTGATGACTTTATTAGACATGCAATGGAACTTCTACCAAGAATAACTAAGACACAGTACCTGGCAGAGAGTGCCTTTAATTGTTCTTCTCATTAGCGACAACGATGATGAGAAGGCAAGAACATGTGTTTCAAATAGTTATGGTGTAGGTAGGAGTTTAACATTTCCTAAGTAGATAAAAGAAGAGGTAATAGAGGAATTCTATACTTCATTTTCCAAGAGGAAAAGGAGTTTAATTGGGAGTGACAAGGTTGATGGTGATGGAATGTTTTCCGTGGTCATGGCAGTTCCCATAAAACGGGGATCATAAGACTCTATGATGACAAAGATTATAGGAAGTTTTGTACTCAACTTTCTTCCAAGTCTGATCCGTACAAGCTTAATGGGATATTGGTGATAT
>NW_017690154.1:5002-5755 GCF_001879085.1 Nicotiana attenuata
TATAATAATAATTATCTTTTATAATGATGCAAGTGAAGATATTATCCTTAATTTAAAATTTACTTTAATCGGCTATCTAAAAATTTAAATGATTCTTTGGCCGGATTTATTTCCGTATGACTCCATTTTAAGTTTATCGATTTCTCTAGCCCCAAAAATTGAATTTTTAATACCCTATATATACAAAAAATTTGTTCTTTGAATCATTAAATGTTAAATTAGTTGATTATTATTATAAAACATTGCATATATTGTCTTAAAATTGTCAAGTAGTTTATTTTTCGACACCATACTTGTCTTAACCTCAGTGCAAACTACTCAAATTGCATTCCAATTCAAATTCGAATATCATATCAGTTTGTTAGTAATAGTGATTTTTTTAAAACGACACATAATGTAAATTAAAAAAAATATTTTAAGATATCTTTATCTTATAATCTATGTATTTGAGTTGAAAAAAAATATTTGAAATCGATGAGATTAACTTTCAAATTTTTTATACTCAACAAAGATGAAACATAAGAAGAAATTTGTTGTCATATTTTATTTCTCGTTTTTAGATCTTTCTAACATTTTTTTCAATATTTATTTTCTTTTATCTTATTTTTTATGTCATTATTTCTTTTGTTACAAAAAATTAATTTATTTCACCATAAAAGGATGAGTTTTAATAAAAATTGTCTACATATGAACTTTAATTATATTTTTTAGTCTTTGGTTGAAATTATTTCATATTTTTCTTTTGGCTTTATC
>NW_017690155.1:0-708 GCF_001879085.1 Nicotiana attenuata
GTAGATGATCGCTATAAATTAAGATTACCCACAAGAAGAAACACATAAAGGGTACACATAAACCAGAATTCCAAGGATAGTATACATTTCTCGCAGCTCAAAAAATAACAAGAAAATTAGATTAAAAGAAACAAAAAATGACGGGACCTGTTGCTGTTTGGCGACTTGTTCTCTTAGCTTGAAAGCTTGCTTCCTCAAAGCATCCATGGCTGTAATCTTGGCGGCAGGGTTTAGCTAATTTTGGGTTTGATTTGTTCGTATATCGGATCTGATAAAGGTCCTCTACTGCTGCTACTGCTTCAAGGAAAGAAAGCTGTTTTTAGCTTTCATTCTTGAAAGGAGCTTAATTGCAGAGCATTTATTTTACTCTCTTTTTTTTAACCAAGTCCAGAAAGGAAAAAAACCACTGATTTAAGGCTGCTTTCATGATGCTTAGCATATTTCATGATATCAGTCCTGAGTTAGACACTGCCTCGAAATGGTTAGTAAATAAATGAAGGTTTAAACACTTAGCTCTAAAATTCCTAATAATTGACACTAAAATGAATAATTTGACTGTGCCCGATTGGCTTGCATGCATATATATACCTGGACTGAGTGTGGATCGGGCTGCACGCCGCAGCGAATGTTACGATGATATTGCGCTTGGGTTGTAGGTAGCCCCCTCCGGGAGTTCCTGGAACCCCCCACGAGTCGAGTGCGGGTACC